>NW_020954576.1:16718490-16742307 GCF_900497805.2 Vombatus ursinus
AATATGAATGTAAATGTATAGCCTATATCAGATTCTGCTCTGTCTTGAGGAGGGTGGTGGGGAGGAAGGGAGAGAAAAATTTTAAGCTCAAAAGCATGTGGAAGTGATTATTGATAAATCAAAATAAATTAATAAAAATATAAATAGGAGAGATATAGCAAAATAGAGATAATTCAGTCAGAGTTTTCTTGAGCAAAATCCAATGGCAAATTTTCCTTTAAAAGGCAATGTATTTCTATTGTAGACTGCATTGTGTTTGTCAGACTTATTGGGATATTATCTGGAGGGTCAGAACAGTAAAGATTTGGAGTCAGAGCAATGAACTGGAAGCAATGTGAGTGGAGGATAACTGAAGAAATTGTTGTATATGAATTAGTACAATATGATTCCATCATGAGAAATTACAAATATAAAGAATTCAGGGAAACTTGGTAACTGATGCAGAACAAAGTTAGCACAGCCAGAGCAATTTACATGCAAATATAAAGGAAGATAATATTGAAAGGTTCAGAACTGTGATTAATGCACTAACTGATCCTGATTTTAGAGGACATGACCATGAAGCATACTTACCACTTATTAGCAAAGGGGTGGTGGACAGTAGATGCAGAATAAAGCGTCCCATTCAAGATATGACCATTGTTTTTGTTTTACGTAACTGCACTAATTTGTTACAAAGGACAGTTCTATAGGTGGTGGTGGTGGTGGCGGCGGTGGTGGGGAAGCGGTTATTAAAAGATGATAGTGGTGATTTTTAAAAAGAGTATTAACAAAACATTTAAAAAAGATGTGAAGTCAGACAATCTGAATTAAAATGCCAGCTCTAACATTGACAAGCTCCATGAACTTAGGCCAGTTTTTTCATCTCTTATAGCATCAGTTCTTTAATTGTATAACTGAGATAATATTTGAACCACCTATCTGATAGGATTATTGCAAGGAAATCGCTTTGTACCTTAAAGTAGGATTTAATTGAGAGCAGATTTTAGTTATTGCTAATCTCTTTCTCTTTGCTCCAGTAAGGAAGAAATGGAAGTATTGCAAATTTTAGGTCTCAATATATGAGTATATTATATATGCGTCACTTGGCAGATCCATCTTTTCTGGATCCTTTACTTCCCTTTTGGCATCAAATCAAAGCAAGAAAAGGGTGTCACTACATTATTGCTGTAGAATTCCACCATGGTTCTCTCTGAAACTGTGACATTTCTATAGTAGGCATTTCTGCATTATGTTTTCAGTTCATGGAAAAGGCTGATAAACTTTTAAATTTTATTTGGCATTGCAGTTAGGTTGGCTATCGAGTGATTCTTCATAGACAGACAGGCATGAACTTAGCTGTCTGCAGAAATCTGAAAGAGAAACCTTTTTTGCTGTCATCTACAGCTCATGAGGTTTGGTTTTTGCTTCCTTCTGGGCTGAGAGAAAAGAACTAAACTCAACAGAAATGAAGCTTTCTAGCTACACAATGACAACAACAAAAAAAAACCCTAAAAATTAACTCAAAAAAATAGATGTTGCCATAGAGAAGAATTATGTTGCCTTTTCCTTTCTTATACCCAGCTCCTCATTGTATTAACTTGTATAATTGAAATGTTCCTACTCTATCATATCAATGAAAGACACACCGACAGAATGAAATACAGCTCTCTTTTGACACTGGACACATTCAGAGTAACCTTCCTGTCTATATCCTGTACTCAACTTGCTAAATCATGTTCACAGTGAAATTCTAGAGGGAAAGGGTTCCCCTCCATAGGACAGCTACTTTGACTCACATCAGGGACTGGCTTGAGGTATGGCAGTGACAGATGGCAGCAGTGTCCCATCAATTTTTCCTATGTCAGCTGTAGCTTCCCTCATAAAATAGTCATCTTTTCTTTGTGAGTAAATTCATAACATGGTATGAAATTATAATTCCTGACAAATGGGAAAGTTAAAAACCTACAGTTCCTAGCAAGACATATGCCAAAAAAAAAATAAATATCATGTTAACTGAAACTGTGTGCTTTCCTCTAAATAGAACTATAAAATTTTAGAATTGATTAGGACCAAAGTTGCCTTGGATTTATTTGAATCCCTTTGAATTGTTTCTCTCTCTATATCAGGGTTTCTTAACCTGACCATGGTCCCTTTTGGCAGTCTGGTAGAACTGATTGGCTACTTCTCCAAATAATGTATTTATGTGCAAAAAAGGGAACCTGTTTATATTAAAAATTTGTTATCAATTTTTAAAAAATCAAGATTATTTATGCCAGGTAAAGAACTGCATCTATATAAATTCAATCACTTTTTTTTTGTTTTCTTCCATAACTTTTGAAAATAAACAAAACAACCTCTATATTAACCTCTTTCCCTAGTAGTTAAGCAGACCATGGAGGCAGTTTTTAGTTCTTAATGACCATGCCATCAGATAGCTGGTTCATTTCTTACAAACTGAAAAAATTATACAATGGTCCCCATGTTCAATAGAATGTAAATATGTCATTTGGGGACAAGCCTCAGTTCAGAAAGGTTGAGGTCAGCATATAGTTGGCTGCCAGTCGATATATTGAGAAGTTTGTGGTACAGTGGAAAAGGTGCTAAATCTGGAGTAAGAAAACCTGACTCCAAATCCTACTTCCACTTCTTAGAAGAATATGTAAGTTCTTAGCCTGTCTGGACCTCAATTTTCTTATCTATAAAGGCAGGGGTTTAAACCAGATGATTTCTAAAGTTCTCTCTACCTCTAAATCTACTGTTCTATTACGTGTTTTGAACACAGCAACTCATACAAGCTTTCTTTTAAGATTTGGAATTGTTGCAACACGTGTTGGTAGAACGAATACCCACATCAATAAAACCACGCATCTTTTGAGAACAAACAAATAAACAAATGAATGAATGAAATGAGACAGAGAGAAAAGAAACAAAAATCAGTTCTCAAAACAGAAAAAAAGGCTAAAAAGCAAAGTCAATCTTTTAAGATCAATTGGTATTGAGGCTGGATATTACTTTTCTGAGAAAAGCTAGACTTTGTGCATGGGTTTTGTTGTTGTACTTTCCCCTCAATATTTAAGAATCAGAGGAAAGTATGCATTGTATTGAATAGATTCCTTATGGAAATATGTGAACAAAAAACGTCACAATATGCAAAAGCATGAATATATTTTGATCCATAATGATGATGAAAATATTCACACTGATGAAATCATGATTAACGTGCATATAAGACACAAATGCCTTCAATCATATCAGGTTTCACAATTTTTCACAACAGTGTTTATATGTGCTTAAGATACCAACCATTTTATGAAATTTAACTGATCAATTCTCCTACTTTAGTGTTTATATTTTTCTTGACTTCTGATATCTGCCAAGATTTCAATCAGACTGCTACATCACAAAAAACATTTATGCACCTATGAACTGGATTGCTTCAGAGTCAACCTTGCCATATCTGGGGTTTTCAAATACATCCCTAGGGTGGTAGAGCATAAAATAAGTGTTGTATCCTACAACATCTTACAACAAATGGATGCATCCTAGCTTTTCTCAGAAATGTCTTATCAAAACAAACTTGTATAACATTGGAAGGTTGAACTATTCAGATAGTGGGACTATGCCAAATGTAGCCCGAGCACACAAAACAGGTTTCAGAAAAACAAAGACACACATACACAACAATTCTACCACATTTTTTGAAGGCTCAGCGTATAAGATAAACTGCCCCTCTTTAGGGAAGGCTCTTGGGAAATCTTGAAAATATATGCTTCTTCATACTCCTTCAAACTTAGAGAATCATTTGGGCCTGGACTGCTCTCCAAAACCAACTGAATGGGTCATAAGGTTCAACAATAGAAGTCAGTCTATCATTACCAACAGAAAGTGCTAATCTTCCTCCTCCTTAACTCCTCCATTACATGCCTCCCGTAAGTGTCTAAAATAATGTCATCTATGACCAGCTATCTCTTCCTGTATGACTAATAACTTACAGCTCTGATTTTTTCACTTATCCTGGCCATATATAGTTATTTGGATCATAGTTTAAAAATTGTTTATGGTTCTTAAGATAATTGAAATGCTTGATTTTATCACAAAATCAGCTCAAGTCAACTCAGTCATTTATTTAACAATATTTATTGAGTATCTATTATATGCAAAGTACTGAACCAGGTAGTGATGGAGGTGTAGAGATATTAAAAATATGGCTCCTGTTCTAAAGACACTTAACACCACGTAGAAGACAAAGCTATGAGCGAATAATGATGGTATAAAAGAGCATTGAGGGGCAGCTAGGTGGCGCAGTGGATATAGCACTGGGCCTGAGGTCAGGAAGACCTGAGTTCACGTCCAGCCTCAGACACATAATGCTTACTAGCTGTGTGACTCTAGGCAAGTCACTTAACCCCAATTGCCTCACCAAAAAAAAAAAAATCATTGATAATCACTATAAAACCATATACCATACTAGTCACGAGTTCTAAAGAGAGATTACTCTTGGTTGGGATGTTCAGAGAAGGCTTTGTGGAAGTCCTGGAATTTAAAGCACGTAGAATTTCATGAATAAATTGCAGGTAACAGGACTAGTATGAGGAAAGCCACAGGAGAGGGTGAGCACACATGGGGAATAAGTAGTACAGGATGGCTAACAGAGCTGGGCCTCTCAGCAGATGAAACAGGCATTTACCTAAGGCACAATTTACAGAGTCATGAATAACATTTATGATATATGCTTTTAAATGTTTCTATTTTTGATGTCTGTGGTACACAGGTAAAGTATTGATCATATGCTGAGTCATAGGTTTAGAACAAGAAGAAGCTTTAAGAGATAATCTGACCTCCTCATTTTACCAATGAGGAAACTAGGGCCCAATTACGTTACATAAATTTATCAAGGTCATATAGGTAGTTAGCAAAAGAACTAAATTGTAAATGTAGGTCTTTGAAACTCAGAACTCAGGGCTCTTTCTGAAGTACCATTCTGTTTCAAATTGCCCATGCTAGACTGCAAGGTAATACACAGAAAATATAATTTTTAAAACTTGTCCAGGAGATTTTTTTTTTTGTTTTGTTTTCTGTCTCTAGTTGGAGTATAGGGAATATTGTGAGCAATAAAACTAGTAAGTTAGGTTGGGCCAGATTTAGGAGGGTCTTCTTAGTGTATTTTTATAATCCTTAAAGTCAGAAACTGAAAAGGAAAACCATGTCTATGTTCAAATAAATCTAGTGACCATTCTTCCTGAGACAGTTTAGGATACGTCCAATTCTGAAAGGCTGGGAATTCAGAGTTGTGATCTTGGGATCTTTAGTTTCATAGAGAGAAGGCACATGTTCCTGGAACATATAAATTAGCCATCTGATAGGTTGGGGACTTAAGAGGGGAGAGAAAAAACGAAATAAACTTAGGCCTTTTGTGAAGCTAGTATCAGTTTAACGGGGAAGTTTCCTTACTGGGCTAAATATTCCACAAATTTACCTATCTAGGCTGACTTTGCCTACTGTAGCTCTGAAGATACAAATTGCTCATAAGGCATAAATCATTCATTTGCTCATTACATCATTACCTCAAGAGATTTTCCAATTTTCCTGTTTACTAGAGATGCACAATGAGTCCAATTTGAGAAAATTTGGAGAAAGTTTAGATCAAGAGCATATATTTAATCTACTGCCCTTTATGTTTACTAGCCTTTTACAGAGACTTTCAAGTTCAAATCATACACTCCAATAAACTAAATTTGCATCTCAGAAAGCTTATGTTTTACATCAAATTATTATTTTCTGATTGATGTTAACATAACCCATCAATCAATATTTGTTAAATATTAACTTTCAAAGGTTTTGTACATTTTCTATCACTTTAATTTATTGAGTTAAAATTTAATTAAAGAGATGAGAGTTTTCATCGGGGAAAATTTTATTTTGCCTTTATATTCTATTCAAGATAATTTATCATTATGTCTCTTTCCTGAGATCAATGGTCAAGCCACAGCTACGCTAACATAATTAGATTTGAGCAACAACAACAACAAAATTAATTAACCCACTTTCTTATGACATTTTAAAAAATAAGTAACCTGGGGTTGGGGTAAATTTTGTATCATATGTTTCCATGGTATGTAAAGTATGACTATCCTTGGTAAACTGGACCCACAGAATTGTACATTTGTGTGGTATAGCTAGGTGATACAGTGGATAGAGGGCAGGGCCTGGAGTCAGGAAAACTTGACTTTAAATCTGGGCTCGGACATTTAGTAGCTGTGTGATCCTGGGCAATTAATTTAACCCGGTTTAACACACAGGAGTCTGTCATCAGTCTTATTTTTGAGTGTATATCTGAACAGATATTTTTCCTTTCAAAGAAATCTCATTTAGGGGTGCAGTCTATACTTGGGGGAAGGTCTGTATTCAGACCAACAACCTAAAGCATGAAGCTACCAAATGTAAAGTGAAACAGATGAAGAACCCAAGAGATACAGTTCAATAATATTGTCAGATCTCACCTGGACAGAAATATCCATTATTTCTTACAGAAGTATTTTCATTATTTTCATGACATCTTAGTTATCGGGTTAAGAACTAAGGGGCTCTCAATCTGATTCTGTGCTCTGTGGAGTGCTGAATAACTTATTTGCACCTAGTTAACTTTAAGTAATAATAATGATGCTTTGGTAATACATAATCTAAACTGAATATTGCCAGGGATTCATCTCTATGATTTTAATACTTTATATTTATATTATAGTTTGTAGACATTATCAGTTTTAAATATCAAAACAATTCTAGCAAATTCTTGTATCCCATTTTAGAGATCAGGAAACTGGAGCTCAGAGCAGTCAAGTGATTTGTCCATAGTCATGGCAATGCTATGCATTGAACAGGGCTCTTCTGACTCTAAGACCAGGGCTTTTCCCTCTATACCAGGTCCTATTTACATGGCTTTTGGTCCTGACAAATTAAGTTGATTTTTTGCAACATTAATAATTTAATATTAAAAATAATAAATTAGCAATTTCTACAAATGTAGGACTATTTTTAATCTCTTCTCCACCTTTTAAAAACATTTTAAACAATAACTGTAAACATTAACTAATTTGACTAAGTAATTAATTTGATTATTTAATCAAATGAAATCACATGTTTAGTGCTTTGTGAACCTTAAAGTTCATATAAATGCTAATAGTCAACTATTATTATTAACTGGGGGAGCTAAGTAGCATAATGGAAAGAGTGCCAGGCCTGGAGTCAGAAAGACTCCTCTTTCAGAGTTCAAATCTGGCCTCAGACACTTACTAGCTGTGTGACCCTGGGTAACTCACTTAACCTTGTTTGTCTAACATGGGCTTTTTAATTTGAAAATCAAATATGAGTCTGTTCTATCTGGATCATAGTTAGGAGGAAAGCAGTGGAAAAGGAATAAGCTTTTATGGAGTACCCACTCTATGCAAGGCCCCATGCCAAGGACTTTTATAAATATTAACTCACTTGATTCTGATAAAAAGCCTGTGATGTAGGTGCTATTATTATCTTCATTTTACACTTGAGGAAACTGAGGCAAACAAAGGTAAAGTGACTTGCCCAACATCACATGTTGTCTGAGGCTGGATTTGAATCAGGTCTTTTTGACTCCAGGTCCTGTGATGTTTCCATTGCCCTACTCCAGCTCCCTCAAAGCACCATGGAATGTGTTAGTACTATTGTTCTCTTTACTGATAATTAAAGGATATTTTTCTGTAAGTGTTCCTTGTATTTGAGGTGCTCTAATGACTATTCAATTAAAAATACATAACATACATATTTAATAGTTATGGTAATATCTTCCATGGGTCAGTCAGTTTACCTCTCGTATGATGCTTCCACTACATGAGGCCACAACTGGTTGAATGTGCAATATTTAGTCAAGTAAACAAATGTGACAGCATGATGCCAAATATCTGGCTTGTTGGGCATCTTAGACAAATTCAATTGCCCTGATGGCTTGGTATTGTATAGAAACTGATTAGTTTGTTTGCTTTTTCCCTCATATAATTAAGCACATTTCATCCAATACAGCTAGTTCACAAGAGGGTATATGGGCTGTAAATACACAAAACCAAGTAATTTTTTGAATTGCCTGATTCAGTGAAAAAATAAATCAATCCTGTTGATTGTCCAGCTGAAATGCTTACCCAATCTGGTCGGAGCACTGATCTGGTAGTCTTGTACAGGTGCAAGCCCCAGTCGTAGCAATTTAAAAAAAAAAAAAGCTTAATTCATTATCCTTATCCTAAGTTCTCAACACTAGTCTAATTCAACAAGCATTTACTAAATACTAACTAAGTGATATACACTATTAGACTGGTGTTAGGTGGTGGTGGTTCTGTTGCTGGTGGTGGTGGTGGTCTTTCATTCTCAAAGAGGACCAGTGACATCATGAAAGTGATGCCATTACTTGCAAGTGAACTGGATTTAAGTGAGGCAGGGCTATGCAAAGTTACCAGCCTCACTCTCTCCTCCAGAACTATCTGGATGCAGGGGCAAGATATAGATCAGGACTACAGGAGATGGTCCTGGATGCAGTGGGAGACCTTGGCCTTTTTAAGCTAAGGATTTTCCTAGGTCTCAGTTTGAGTGAGGCAACAACCATTGAGTGATTAAGACTAGGTAAGAAATGAGGCAAAGAATGGACTCTTTTACCTAGTCTAAAAAAAGAAATCAATCTGGGAGGGGAAGATCCTCGGGGTTTCTGGCCAAAATAGAAACAATTGTTTGACATTGTATGTCTAGTAGCAGTACCAGCTGCCTCACTGGGAACTCAACTGGAACTGGCCAGTTGAGTAACACAGTTTCTTCTTGGGGAAAGTTCTAGTTGGACCAAAAGAATGACCTTGTGGGCTTGGGCTGGGACCTATTGTTGGCCAATCAATAAGAGCCAGAGTAATTTGGGTTTAAGGCATGGTCTTTAAGAAAGAAATCTAGCCCATAAACCCCAAGATGTCTTGCGAAGATTCAGCAATCAAAATTTAATTCCTTTGGACAGAGCACCTGCAGGTCAGGGTATGATATCCTATGTGGACACAGGAAGGGAAAGGGGAAGGGAAAGGGAAAAGGGAGGGGAAGGAATGAGGAAGGAGCTATGTTGCTGAAATGACCAGTTCCAGTTGGGTCCCCAGTGGGGCAGCTGGTACTGCTACTAGACATACAAAGCCAAACTGATAAATCATTCCTACCCTTAATGAGCTTACATTTTGCTTCAGGGAAGAGGAGATAAACAATGTATAAACAGTTAAAAATATACACAACAATTTAAGGAAATTGAGGACTTTCACAAAGAGGGGAGGGGTTTAAGAGAGGCTGCTCAGAGGAGATGGCACACAAACTGAGACTTGAAGGAAGCTAGGTAGTCTAAGATTGATTTGGACAGGAAGTGTATTTCAGCCTTGGGAGAAGGGAAAAAGATGAAAGATAGGAGTTTCAAATTGAGTGATGAGGTCAGAACCCAGATTGCAAGTGATGGAGGAGTCAGTTGGAGCTATAGAATTAGAGGAAATGAGCATAGATTAGATGGGTTGTCTGTGAAAGGGCAGAAAAATATAGGATGATAGCATGAGTGGAATATAGGATGATTTAATATAAGGTGATTTAGAGATAGGTAGGGGAATTGGCAATGTTTGGAAGCTGCAGAGGAAGATTCAATAGATGGAAAAAGATTGACGATTAGTGTGCTTGGAAAGGTAAGTTTGAGCCACATTGTGAAAGGCTTTAGATGCCAAGCTGAGGTGCGTAAATTTTATCTTCAAGGCAATAGTGAATCCCCAAAGATTTTTGAGTAGACAAATTATGTCATCATATTTATGTCTTAGGAGAATTATTTTGGTAGATGGAATGACTGAATAAGCTCTTAGAGGAGATTAAATTCAATCAACATTTATAAATAAATAAATATATAACAAATATTCTCGATCCCCCAGCAACTAATGATCTCCCTCCCAAACTATCTGATATTTAACTACTTTATATACACTTGTATTTAGAAACTTTATGTTGATTCTGTATATATTTTTATGTGTACTTGTCTCCCATGTTAGAATGTAAATCCACTGGGAGTAGGGATTATTCATCCTTTGTACCTAGTAAAATGCCTGGTACATTGTAGGTAATAAATAATATTTGTTAATTGATTATGAAGCATCTATTCTGTGCAATGTACTATGCTAGGTACTAAAGATGCAAAGACAAAAATGAAATGGTCCCAAGCCTCAAAAAAGCTTATAGTCTTTTAGAGAGATAAAACTCATATGCAAAAAAAGGTTAAATATATAAGAAGTGGACTCCAAATTAATTTTAAGAGGGTTAATATCAAATGAGATAGTATTTGTAAAGCAGTTAGCACAGTGTCTGGCACATTGTAGGTTCATAATAAATGCTTGTTTTCTTCTCTTTAATATCTAGAGGGACTCAGAAAGGACCTCATGCAGGAGATGACATTTAAGCTGTACTTTGAAGGAAGCTAAGGATTCTACAAAGTGGGGGTGAGAAGGAAAAGCATTCTGAGCCTGGGAAACAGCCAGTGCAAAGGTAAAAAGTCAGCAGATAGAGTGTCATGAGCAAAGAGGAGCAAGGAGGCCAGAGTAGATGAATCACAGAGTGATTGGAGAGGAGGAAAGTGTAACAACACAAAAACATATAAGAAGGGACCAGGTTTTGAAGGACTTTAAAAGCCAAGCAAAGAATATTGCTACCATTTTGTTGTTGTTCAGCTTTATCAGACTCTTCATGACCCTTTTGGGTGTTTTCTTGGCAAAGATACTGAAATGGTTTGCCATTTCCTTCTCTAGCTCATTTTACAGATGAGGAAACTGAGGCAAAAAGGGTTAAGTGACTTGCTCAGGGTCACACAGCTAGTAAGTATCTGGGGACAGATTTGAACTCAAGAAGATGAATCTTCCTGACTCCAAGTCTGTCACTCTATCCACCGTGCCATGTTGCTGCCCTTGCTGTTGCTGCTGCTACTGCTGCTACTGCTACCACCACCACTGCTGGTATTAATACTGCTGCTGCTGCTTCTAGGCTGTATATAGATGGTGCTTTCAGTTTTGTAAATCACATTGCATATATTATCTCAATTTATCCTCTGGTAGGTGCTATTATTATTCACATTTTACAGACACAGAACCTGAAGCAGAGTGAGGTTAATTATCTTGTCCAGGGTCATACACCTAGCCAGTATATGAGGTCAAATTTGAACTCAGGTCTTCCTATACCTAGGTCTACTGCTCTATCCACTGAACCAGCTAGCTGCCTGGAGGTAGTTTGACTCTGAACATAGTAGGGAACCATTGGCATTAATTCAGTACAGTGTTTGTATGATGCAGACCATCACTGTTACATAGCAATCTTTTTTTCTTCCCTAAATCATTATATCATTCACATACTAACTGTCCCAAAATTCCTACCCTCAAGTATCTGACACCTCCATTACCTGTCAGCAGTGAACCTTATCTCCTACTTTAATGAGAAAAGAGATCATCCATTGTGAACTCCTTTATTCTTTCCTATACTTCAATAGCACTTAATGTTTTTCCCTCCTCTTTTTTTTTGACAGTGTCTAACAAAGATGTGGCCCTTATCCTTACCAAGACTAACCTCTCTATTGTTGCCTTTGACCTGATCTCTCCCCAAGACAAACTTTCTTCAACTTTTCACTCTCTCGATTACCTCCTCCTTCTTGATACTCTCTTCTCTTGGCTTCTGTGACACTATCTTTTCTTGGTTCTCCTCCTATTTGTGTGACTATTCCTTCTCAGTCTCCTCAGTCTCCTACCCATTAAGTATGTATATTGCTTATGTTATGTTGAGAGATAGGAAGGTACAATGGATTAAGCGTTGGAGTTGGATTCCAGTAGAGATCTTAAACTCAGTATGTCCCAAACTAAACCCATTATCTTTCCTTCTAACCCTGTCTCCTCCTACCTTCCCTATCATTGTAAAGGGCAATACCAGCTTCCCAGTCCTTTGGGTTCACAACCCATGAGTCATCTGGGACAACTCACTCTCTCTCATCCCTACACTCTGCCCATTGCCAATGTGTTGCCAAGGCCCTTCAATTTCAAATTTGCAATTTATCTTGAATACTCCTCCTTCTCTCCTCTGACACCACTCTAGTGCAGGTCCTCAACACCTCAAATCTAGATTATTACAATAGTCTGCTGAAGAGTTTGCTTGCCTCAAGTCTTTCCCCACTCCATTTCATCCTCTATTCAGCCACTGAAGTGATTTTCCTAAAGTGCAAATATGACCACAGTACACCCCTCCCCTTTCACCTCCATGATCTAGTGCTAAATGCTCTGTTTGGTATTCAAAGCCGTTTATAACTCAGTCCTTTTCTACCTTTCCAGGGGTTTTTTTTTTGTTTATTTTTTATACCTTACTCCCTAACAGGTACTCTGTTAATCAAGTAAGTGAAACTGACCTTCTAGTTGTCTTAAGAACAAGACACAGCATCTCCCAGCTCTGGCTGTCTCCCTTGCCTGGAATGTTCTCCATCCTCCACTCTGCCTACTGAACTACCTGGTTTGTTTTAATTTTCAACTAAAATATCATCTTTTACTGGAAACCTCACCAAACCTCTCTTAATTCTTCAGCCTTAGCTCTGTTACTTATTTCCTACTTATCCTATCCTTGTATATAGCCTGATATATATATATATATATATATATATATATATATATATATATATATATATTTGTTCACATGCTTTCTCCCCCATTAGATTTGCAAGCTCCTTGAAGGCAGACACTGTCTTTTACTTCTTTTTTCTATCCCTAGAGCTTAGCACAATGCCTGGGATATAGTAGGCACTTAATAAATATTTATTGCTTGACTGATTTCTTATCCAGGACCAAATTATTTTGATAATTACAGATTTGTAGGATAGTTTGAGACCTAGTATTGCTAGACCACCTTCCTTCCCATTTTTGTCCATTGATTCCTTTCATATTCTTAACCTTTTGTTCCTCCAGATGAATTGTTATTATTCTTTTTAGCTCTATAAAGTAATCCTTTGGTAGCTTGATGGCACTGAATAAGTAAATTAATTCTTGTAATATTGTCATTTTTATTATATTGGCTTAGCCTACCCATGCACAATTAATGTTTCTCTAATTTTTTACATCTTTTTTGTGTTGAGTGTTTTGTAATTGTATTCATGTAGTTCCTCTGTGTCTTGGCAGGTAGACCCCCAAGTATTTTGTGCTGTCTGTAGTTATTTTAAATAGAATTTGTCTTTCTATCTTTTCTTGCTGGGTTTTGTTGACGATATACAGAAATGCTGATGATTTGTGTAGGTTTATTTGATATCCTTCAACTTTGCTGAAGTTGTTCATTGTTTTGACTAGGTTTTTTAGTTGAGTCTCTAAGATTCTCTATGTAAACCATCATATCATGTGCAGAAAATGCTAGTTTTGTTTCCTCACTGCCTATGCTTATTCCTTCAATTTTGCCTTATTGTTACAGCTATCATTTCTAGTACAATGTTGAAAAATAATGATGATAATTTACATCCTTGCTTCACCTCTGAATCACAGACTTAGAACCATGCTGACTAGATATCTAGAAATGATTAAAACCAGTAAGTGTGATGGTTTTCTCTTTAGTTGACTGGAATGTTATGCACATTTCCAATCTTTGAAACATATCTTTGAAGAAGAGACTATATCCCTCTATAGTCTGGGTGGAAAAACTGGAACGTAGGGAAGGAAGAAAAACAGTGGTTGGCTGTAATTCTAACTCACTTGGTGTTCATGTTACAATCAGGAATCTGGACAAAATCATAACCTATGTTAACGGAGAGCTTTATTGGTGTTGTCAATATATCTGTAGCTTTCTCACCTTCCTATTTTCTTTCTCAAGTTAAATAGGGCTCCCCAGCTGAAAAAGTTTTTTGATAACTTCTTCCATATCACAATAACAACTGCTTGGGACTGTTAATTCTACTTGTGATAAGCAGGTTTGATTTTTATCCTTCACTGGCCCTGAACTACAATGGAAAAAAAAATAACCTCTTTCTAAATTAATAAAAAGGTTGCTTTAAAGACTCAAGTTCACTTTCCTCCTTGCTGAATCCATTATATATTTGACAATTTCTTGCAAAAATTTTGATTTTATTTCTCTTTCTTTTTCTCTTCCTTCCTCTCTCCTTCCTTCCCTTTTTTCCTCCCTGTCTACTCTTCCTTCCTTCCTCTGTTCCTTCCTTCTTTTTATTTTTAGCTTTTTCTTGCTTTGATTCTTGGCTTTGTTTCTGAGGGGACATACTGCCAAGCCTATACATACCAACTACATGAAAACAAATGTACTATATTGATGCAGTGAATGTGCTAACACATTGCATTCTTAAGTATAAGCCAGAAATTAACTGACTTGGTGATCTGTGAACAACTATAGGCTACTATACCATACCTGAAGCCCTTTCTAGCTAGAATAGAAAAAGGACAGGAGGTTCAAAACAGGATATATGTCAGTAATTGGTGACTGAAAAACATTTTTACATTGCCATTAAAACTCTATTGAGGGGGCACTTCCCGGAGCCAAAATGGCAGAGTAAGCAGTAGTTCGCTGTCCCTCCCCCACTTTCATCCCTGAACACATTAAAACAGAGTCCCAGGACAGATTCTGGAATAGCAGAATCAGTGGAAAGATGGGGTGGACCAGTCTTTTGATCCAGGAGACTCCAAGGATTGTGAAATAAGGTCCGTATCACTTGGGAAAAAGGAAAAAAAAGGGGGGATTCAGGACAGGAAGCATCCCAGCAAGCTGGAGGCAGGCTCCGCCTCAAAAAAACCAGTGGGAGATCCTGAGCCCAAGACTATAGAGCAGGCAAACGCCAACATGAGGACCCTCCCACATGCCTTAGCATAGTCAGGGAAACCTGCAGAGTCCAGTCTGGAGAATGACCATGAATTTTGGCACAGCCTGAGGCTGTGCCCTCCAGCAGCCTGTGCCTATGCCTAAGCACAGCCCCAGGGGAAATGTATAAAAACTCCACCTGGCCTCAGCACACACCAGACACCTACAGCCTCCAGAAGCCAGTACCTGAGGCCCCAGGGCACAAAGCTAGTGACCCGGCCTCTGAACCCCAGCAAAAGAAGCTTGGAACAGTGCCCCCTGTGCTCCAGCAGAAAAGCTCAACTTTAAAAGCCATGAAATAGGCAAAAAAATGAGCAAAAAACAAAAAAGAATACTGACCACAAAGAATTATTATGGTGATAGGGAAGATCAAAACACAAACTGAGAAGAGGACAGTATTGTTGATGTACCCAAATCTGAAACCTGGGAAGGGAATATGAACTGGTCTCAAGCCTAAAAAGCCTTCTTGGAAGAGCTCAAAAAGGATTTTAAAAGTCAAATAAGAGAAGTAGAAGAAGTAGAAGAAATAAGAGATATGTGATAGAAAGTCATCAGCTTGGAAAAGGAAGGACAAAAGTTGAATGTAGAAAACAATTCCTTGAAAAATACAATTGGCCAAATGGAAAAAAAAAACCACTGAAGAAAAACAACTCCTTAAAAAGTAGAATTGGCCAAATGGAAAAGGAGGTACAAAAACTCACAGAAGAAAATAATTTGTTAAAAATTAGAATTAGTAATGACCCTATGAGACATCAAGTATCAGTCAAACAAAATCAAAAGAATGTAAAAATAGAAGAGAATGTGAAATATCTCATTGGAAAAACAACTGACCTGAAAAATAGATCTAAGAGAGATAATTTAAGAATTATTGATCTACCTGAAAGTTATGATAAAAAAAAGAGCCAGAACAGCATCTTTCAAGAAATTTTCCAAAAAACTGTCCTGAGGTCCTAGAACCATTAACAAGTATTATACATAATGGGGATAAGCTAGAAGCATTTTCAATAATATCAACTAAAAAACTACTTGAAATAATAAACAACTTTAGCAAAGTTACAGGATATAAAATAAACTCACATAAATCATTGGCATTTCTATATATTACCAACAAAGCCCAGCAGCAAGAGATAGAAAAATTCCATTTAAAGTAACTATAGGCAATATAAAATATTTGGGAGTCTACCTGCCAAGACAAACTCAGGAACTATATGACACAGTTACAAAACTCTTTTCACACAAATAAAGTCAGATCTAAATAATTGGAAAAACATCAGTTGCTCATGGGTAGACCGAGCTAATATAATAAAAATGACAATTCTACCTAAATTAATTTACTTATTCAGTGCCATACCAATCAAACTACCAAAAATATTTTGTAGAGATAGAAAAAAATAATAACAAAATTCATCTGGAAGAACAAAAGGTTGAGAATATCAAGGAAATAATAAGAAGAAATGCAAAGGAAGTCGGCCTAGCCATACCAGATCTAAAACTATATTATAAAGCAGCAATCATCAGAAGTACTTGGTAGTGTCTAAGAAACAGAGTGGTGTATCAGTGGAATAGGTTGAGTACACAAGATACAGTAGTCAATGACTGTAGTAATCTACTATTTGATAAACCCAAAGACTTGAGCTTCTGGGATAAGAATCACAATTTGAGAAAAACTGCTAGGAGAACCGGAAAATGGTATGGCAGAAACTCAAACAATATGGCAAACATGAAAACAGTATAGCAAATATAAAACAGTATGGCAAAGATCTTATACCATATACAAAGATAAGGTCAAAATGGGTACATGATTTAGGTATAAAGGGTGAAACTATAAGCAAATTAAGAGAGCAAGAAATAGTTTACTTGTCAGAACTATGGAGAAGGGAAGAATTTATGAGCAAACAAGAGATAGAGAACATTATGAAATGCAAAATAGATAATTTTGATTACATTAAATTATAAAGTTTTTACACAAACAAAGCTAATGCAACCAAGATTAGAAGGGAAGCAGAAAGCTAGGAAACAATTTTTATAGCCAGTGTTTCTGAGAAATGCCTCTTTTCTAAAATATATAGAGAATTGAGTCAAATTTATAGGAATACAAGTCATTCCCCAATTGACAAATGGTCAAAGGATGTGAATAGGCAGTTTTCAGATGAAGAAATTAAAGCTATCTATAGTCATATGAAAAAAATGCTCTAAATTACTATTGATTAGAGAAATGCAAATTAAAACAACTCTGTGATACCACATCACACCTATCAGATTGGCTAACATGGCAAAACAGGAAAATAATAAATGTTGGAGAGAGAAGATGTGGGAAAATTGGAACACTAGTACATTGTTGGTGAAGTTGTAAACTGATCCAACAATTCTGGAGAACATTCTGGAACTATGCCCAAAGAGCTATAAAACTGTGCATACTCTTTGATCCAGCAATAATACCACTTCTAGGGCTGCATCCCAAAAGATCAGAAAAAAAGGAAAAGGACCCACATATACAAAAATATTTATAGCAACTCTTTTTGTGGTGGCCAAGAATTGGAAATTGAGGGGATGCCCATCAATTGGGAAATGGCTGAACAAATTGTGGTATATGAGTGTAATGGAATACTTTTGTTCCATAAGAAATGGTGAGCAGGCAGACTTCAGAAAAACCTGGAAAGTCTTGCAGGAACTGATGCTGAGTGAAGTGAGCAGAACCAGGAGAAAATTGTGCACAGTAACAGCCACATTGTGCAATGACCGACTTTGTTCGATTTAGCCCTTCTGAGCAATGCAATGATCTAAGACAATTCCAAAAGACTCATGATGGAAAATGCTATCTACATCCAGAGAAAGAACTATGGAGTCTGAATGCAGATCGAAGAATACTATTTTCTCTTCCTTTTTTAAAAATTTTTTCTTTCTCTTTGTTTTTCTGTTTTCTTCTTTGTTTTTTCTTTGGTTTTTCCCTTTTGTTCTGATTCTTCTTTCACAACATGACTAATATGGAAATATGTTGAATATGATCATGCATACATAGCCTATATCAGATTGCATGCTCTTTTGGGGTGGGGGAGTAGAGGGAGGGGGAAAAATAAGAACTCAAAATCTTCTAAAAGTGAATGTTAAAAACTAAAAATAAACAATTTTTTAAAAACTCTTCAAAAAATTTTACATTTGTCAAACAATATCTTCATTATCTACAATAAGGATGAATAATTTTATCCACTTACATAAATCAAGAATTTTCATTTGCTACCTATAACTTATGTTTAGCCAAAAAGTTAAACGACATATAACTTTTAAATCCATAAGAAATTATGGAACTGGACAGGTAACTGACAAATTGCCCTCAAATTCTAATAGATAGAACATCTTATGGTCTACTTCTAATGAAAGAAAAATGGACCATTTACTTTATGGATTAGCTATGTTGATTTTGTGTGGCAAAAGATATAGATTCTGGGCAAGATACCAGGATCCAAAAATTAAGACTTAGCTTAATGGATCAGGTGTCCATACCAAGTCCAGCCTCAATATAGTGGGCCCCCTGGAAGCTGGACCATCAGAACAAAGTCAGGATCCAGACTGAGGTGGGAAAGCTACTCAGGGAATAAAGAAAGAATAAGGGTCAGGACAAGCAGCAGGTCAATAGCCAAGCATACAGTCAAGGAGCAGGGGAAACAAAAAGTAAGGGAAAGCAGGAGACAGGAATCCAAACCGCAGGCAAATATTTAGGAACTGGAGTTAAAGTTCTTCAGAAGTTGAAGAGGTAGGAGAAACATTATGACAGATGGAAGGATCATTTTTATAGTAGAATATCAATCTGAATCCTGGCCCTGACATTTAAGGTATATCTATGTGACTGAGCTGGTTAGTTAACTTCTCTGTAACTCAGATTGTTTAGATAAAATGAGAAGGCTGGTCTACTTGACCTCAAAGAACCTTCTAGTTCTAAATCTCTGCTCCTAAAATCTAGAATTATAGCGATTGGGATAACCAAGCTGAGGAACAGAAATTTCCAATAAAATGGAGAACCAAATTTTTTCTATGATTTCTGTTAATGCAGAAGCAAATCAATGTTAATTCCAGAGACTCTTATGGTGGGAGAAGGCAGTAAAAATACCTAGATGAGTGAAGATTAGGTATGTGCAAGAAAGTAGTAACTTCCCGGTGGATAGACCTTAGCCTTTGGCCTCCTCTCCCTAGGGAAAGTGACCCAGTGTCTGGGTCACCAACATAAATGGTGAAGAATGTAATTTTGAAGACAGTATATTCTTATATCATTGTTAGGGGCTAGAAATAAATCAGACCTACCATGTCCAAAACAGAATTCATTAGTCTTTCCCACCAAACTCAAGCCTCTTTCCAACAATCTCTTTTTATTTTTTTATTTTTTTGTCAAGGGCACAGCTGGAAAAAGGCAAATACATATGCTGCTAATGCCTTCCCTCTGAGATTACTTTTCATTTACATTAGATGTTATTAATATGCTGTCTATACATTGGAATGTGAACTCCTTGCAGGCAGAAATGGTATTTTGCCTTTCTTTGTAACTTTGCTGCTCAGCACCATGTCTGACAGATATTAAATGATTAATAATCGCTTGTTTGACTGAATGACTGAGTGATTACGGTACTCACCAACCATTCCTTTAGTTTTTCCTATAGAACTAATGTGATTCCCCAGTCTCCAAATGAAGCTAAAGTAGCTGCTGATTGAAAATTAAAATGTTAATTCCCATGCATTTTATTTTTTGATAAAATTTCTGCTGATAGCTAAGTCATGTTAGAAAATGTCCAGTGTTTGCATAGATCACATTCCAGTGAGTCATTATGAGTTATCCCAGGGAACTAATTGATTTTGGTGTCTATTAGGACAAAGTGCTTAGGCAGTCTCCAGGAGGAAATGCTAGCTTTTCTGAAAGGAAAGCAGCATTTTCTTTAAGTAACATGTTAAATGTGACAAAGTTAGGGTGAAAAGCAATCTATTAGCATTAATGGAAGCAGTCCTTGGAGTTAGGAAGATCTGGATCTTGCCTCAGATAACCCATTAGTTATGTGACCTTGGGCAAATCTTTCATTTGTTTGGGAAACTATGTAGGATTACAAGCTACAGATGTGAATTACATCATTATATAGTTTCCAAAAATGGAGTATCCCAGACTGATGAAATTACAGGCCCAAACCAAATTGTAAAAGATTAGAATACAAATAAAGTAATAAATGGAAATGATATTATCTTCAAGGGTAACTGCAAATTAGAACAGTTCAGAGCCAACAGATTGTTGGCTGATGGATGTTTCAGCTGTGTACTTGGTATGACTACAGATCTTGTGCTTTCTGGGAATGAATAATCTTTACCTCTATACCACATTATTTTGTTGTTGTTGTTCAGTCATGTCTAACTCTTTGTGACTCCATTTGGGGTTTTCTTGGCAAAGGTACTGGAGTGGTTTGCCATTTCCTTCTCCAGCTCATTTTCCATATGAAGAAAAAGAGGCAAACAGGGTTAAATGACTTACCCAGGGTAATACAACTAGTAAATGTCTGAGGCTGGATTTGAATTCAGGAAGATAAGTCTTCCTGACTTCAGGCCCAGCATTCTATCCATTGTGCCACTTAGCTGACCATCCCACGTAGTACTGATAAAGAAAACAATCCACTTCTCTGGAACCGGTTGTGGGACAGATTGCAGTTGGCTTACACAGGGCAATAAGAGGACTTCACCAAAAACTAAAATGAAGAGCATAGGCATAGACATAGGTCTTTGATACCCTTCTTTCTTCCCTCTCCTACTTTCCCCTTTTTCCATCTATTTCTTCCTATTTCCTCTTGCCCACTCTTTCTGCCCCCTTCTCTCTCTTACTCTCTTTCCCTCCTTTTTGATTTCTCTCTCCTCTTTTTAAATATTTGTTAAAATCCACTCTAGGTCGAGCCCTGTACAGGTGCTAAAGAAGAAAGGTCTTCAGGCTGTGCCGGGCACTAAGTCCAGTTCCTCTTACAGCTTCATCATTGATGTTCAACCTGAAGTAACCAGAAATTTTTACATATGTAAAATGCCAGTTCCTAATGCTTTCTACCCTTGTGTTTTAGGAATATCAGAATGCAAATGATTCAAGCTAGTATAAAATACAGAAACACTTAGGAAAAATGTGCTAAACAGATCAAAGTTTGAGGAAAAGATAAAAAAAAGTTTTGAAGATTCTTACGGAACAGTTGCTTCTATAATATTTCCACTGTTTCAGGATTCCAGATAGAAGCACCAGAGGGAATTTTCTAAGTCTATCTGCCCAGATGTCTCTCCCTTAGCTTATCAGAGCTTTCAACAATATGAATGTAATTTTCAGGTGCCAACTGTTAAAGGAAAATACTTTGCATGAGAGGTGGAGCCAAAATGGCAGAGAAAAGGCAGGAATTTGCCTAAATTCTCCCCAATTTCCCTCAAAACAACTTTAAATCACATCTCAAAAAGAATTCTGGAGTGATAGAACCCACAAAAGGATGGTGTAAAACAATTTTTCAGCCCAAAATAACTTAGAAGGATTGCAGGAAAGGTCTATATCACTTTGTTAAAAGGGGAATGCAGGTCAGTGAAGGCAGTATCTGGGCAGGCAAGGCAGCAGGAGGCCCCTGGCCTCAGCATAGATCAGCAACAGAGGCCCTGCAATTCAGCTCAACAGGCCGGCAGTGCAGCAGGCCAGCGATGAGGCCTCCAGTTCCTAGGGAAGCCAGAAAGTGACCTGGTCCTAGAAGCCTGGCAATCTTAGCATAGCCAGCTAGACTAGGCCAGGCAACATTAGTGCAGTAGGCAAACTGCCAGCCCTGGAGGCCCTGGTACAGAAAACCAGTGACCAGCCCCCTATTCCCCTGTGCAAAAATATTTGGACAGTGCCTCCTTACCACAGGAGCAAAGCTTAACCTTAGAAGTCATTAAAGAGGCTGGAAAATGAGCAAAAACAAACAAAAAAGCCTTGACCATAGAAAGTTACTGTGGCGACAGGGAAGTTGAAAACACAAACTCAGAAAAGGACAATAATGTCAAAACATCTACATGTGATATCCCTGACCTGATATCCTGGAAGCAGAGGGTAAAATAGTAATTGAAAAGATCTACCTATCACCTCCAGAAAGAGATCCCAAAATAAAAACTCCCAGGAATATAATAGTCTAATTCCAGAATTATCAGGTCATGAGAAAATACTGCAGGCAACCAGAAAAAAAATCAATTCAAATATTGAGGAGTCACAATCAGGATTACAGGATTTAGCAGCCTCTACATTAAAGAATCAGAGAGCTTGAAATATGATATTTTGGGAGACAAAGGAATTTGGATTACAACCAAGAATCACCTATCCACCATAACTCAGGATAATCTTTCTGGGGGTGGGGGGATGGGCATTCAATGAAATAGTGGACTTTGAAACATTCCTGATGAAAAGACTAGAGATAAAGAGAAAATTGGGTTTTCAAATAAAAAATTCAAGAGAAACAGAAAAAGGTAAACAGGAAAGGAAAAAAAAAACATAAGTTATTCAATAAGGTTAAACTGTTTACATTCCTACATGTAAAGATGAGACTTGTAACTCATGTATGAGTTACATACATACAAAGATGAGACTTGTAACATGCATGTATCTCTATTAGGGCAGTTGGAAGGAGTATACAAAGACAGAGGGTGTGGGTACAAGTTGACTTTGATGGGATGATATAAAAAAAATTAAGAGGTAAGAAAGAGGATTGCATTGGGAGAAGGGGGAGGTAGAATGAGGTAAATTACATTACATGAAGAGGTACAAAAGACCTATTATAGTGGAGGAAAAGGAAGGGGTGAGCATTGCTAGAACCTTACTCTTATCAGATTTGGCTGAAAAAGGGAATAACATACAAACTTAGTTGGGCATATAAATCTATCTTACCCCACAGGGAAGCAGTAGGGGAGGGGGAAAAGAAAAAGGGGGGGGAATTGGTAGTAGGGAAGGCAGATGGAGGAAGGCAGTGGTCAGAAGCAAAACATTGGTGAGGAGGGACAGGATAAAGGGGGGAGAGAGAGAGAGAGAGAGAGAGAGAGAGAGAGAGAGAGAGAGAGAGAGAGAGAGAGACATAGAGAGAGAGAGAGAGAGGGAGAGAGAAACAGGGGGAAAATACACAGTAATCATAACTGTGAATGTGAATGGGATGAACTCTCCCATAACACAGAAGTGAATAGTAGAATGGATTAAAAATCAGAATCCTACAATATATGGTTTACAAGAAACATATCTGAAACAAAGAGATGCATACAGAGATATTATGCTTCAGCTGAGGTAAAAAAAAAGCAGTGGTAGCAACGTTGATCTTAGATAAAGCAAAAGCAAAAATAGATCTAATTAAAAGAGACATGTAAGGGAAACTATATCTTGCTAAAAGACAATGAAGTAATATAAATACTAAACATATATGCACCAAATGGTATAGTATCCACATTTCTAAATGAAAAGTTAAATGAATTACAGGAGGAAACAGACAGTAAAACCATACTAGTAGAGGACCTCAACTCTCCCCTCTCAGAACTAGACAAATCTAACCACAAAATAAATAAGAAAAAAAGTTAAGGAGGTGAATAGAATTTTAGAAAAGTTAGACATGATAAACCTCTGGAAAAAACTGGAATGGAGTAGAAAGGAATATGCCCTTTTCTCAGTGCTACATGGCACCTACAGAAAAAAAAATTGACTATGTATTAAGGCATAACAACCTCACAATCAAATGCAGAAAGGCAGAAATATTAAATGCATCCTTTTCATATCATGATATAATAAAAATATGTGTAATATAAGGCCATGGAAATACAGACTAAAATTAATTGGCAACTAAATAATCTAACCCTAAAGAATGAATGGGTCAAATAACAAATTATAGAAACAATAAATAATTTCATAAAACAGAATGAAAATCATGAGATAACATACCCAAATTTATGGGACGTGGCCAAAGC
>NW_020954576.1:16742317-16954380 GCF_900497805.2 Vombatus ursinus
GCAGGGCACACTTAGTGTGTTCAGGAAATAACAGGTAGATTATTTTTGCTGGAGGTTTCAAGTAGGATAAGAGATAAAGTTAAAGGAAAAGGGATGTGACTTTGGCAGTGAGGATAGGGGGAGGGTCTTGAATTTCAAGCTAAGGTATTTCTGGTTTTTCCTGTTGGCAATGTGGCCCAGCCTTTGAAGGTTTTTGAGCAATTCAGGGATGCATATAAAGTAGAATGAAATGGGAAGATTTTGAAGCCAGAAAGACAAACTAAGAGGTAGTACAAATCCAATTATTCTCCCACAAATGCCTAATTCCCATGGAAAATAAACAAAATAGTTCCGGCAAGTAAAGGCAGAATCTTTTAAATTTCTATTAAGCTCGCTGTCTGATTTCCATCAAGCTTACCCTACTTTTGTTTCAGTCCCAGGCAGGCAAGCCAGTAGTTATTTCCATAGCTGTTTTATGTATTACTCTACATACTATTTCAGTTCTCAAAAAATAAAAATTTTAAGCAATCCACCAAAAAAAAATAAAAACAACCTATGATCATTTTTTTCATGAAAAAGTCTCTGAGGCAGGAAGTCATGGCTTTGTGGTTTATAGACTTTTGGAGGGAATCAAACTTTTGGAAAGGAGCTTTCCCACATCTGCTTTAAAACCTGTTTTTCACATTTGGACAGCAGGCTCCTAGTGTAAAGACATGGACAAATGAAGAAATGTAATATTCCGACCCTTCAAGATGACTGTCAAAGCATCTGAACAAGAATAAAATCCATGATTATTCAATTACCCAGGAACCTAGAGTCTTATTTACCATCCATTTACACCAACATGCTGATCTATTTGCTGCTAAATTGAATAATTCCCTCTAAAGGGGATAACATACTCTTAGTGACAACTGATCCCCAAACTCCTTGATTTCATGGCATTGATACTCAAACATACTATAGTAGGCATGATTGCATTCTGCAACAAGTTTGATATAAATAGCAGCTAACAAGGGAAACATGGCATTATCCTTGATCTTATTTAGCTCCTCCTGGGTGGTATTCACCTTTCAGAAGATAATTAGTTGTGGCAATTTTCATAGTGAAATGAAGAGCAGGGCTGATAACAGACACCTACATTATCCCAAAGATGCTTCAGCAGCTGATCTAAAGGCTCTCTGAATGACGCAAAATACAACACTGCAGCTTTAGTATTTGTCCAAGAGGATTTGATTAAAGCAGTAGGGATGAGAGCCAGGATTACTGTTCCCAGCTCTGCCACTTGCTAGCTGACTTCTGGCAAATGACTTACAGGGATAAGTTAGTTCTAATGCAACAGACAACTAAATAAGCCTGTGGTCTACATGAGGAACAGCAAAACCAGATTCATCACAGCAGTGACACATAAGAGTGGCCACAAATGGATACTTCTGGGTTTCTGGTAGTCAATTATATTGAGCCAACATTCTGGTACTTGATGCATGCAGTAATAACAATTTCTACCCACAGAAAAGATAACGATAAAGCACTTATTCAATAACTATTATGTGCCAGAGAGGGTGGTAGGCACCGGGGAAACAGATACAAGCAAGACAGTAACTGCTCTCAGAGAACATCTGTTCCAGTGGGGAAAGACAAACCATAAAATTGTATGGAAGGGAGGTGAGGATGCAGTATGCTGTGGAGGCCTGGTTCCAAAACCTCATCAAACTGTAGTAGAGTCTAAGACTCCCATTGAGGAGAGATAAGTGAGATGGATGGGAAGAGGCTGAGTGGCTCAATGGATAGAGTGCTAGGCCCAAAGTCAGGAAGACTCATCTTCCTGAGTTCAAATCTGGCTTCAGACACTTCCTAGCTGTGTGACACTGGGCCAGTCACTTAACCTTGTTTGCCTCAGTTTCCTCCTCTGTACAATAAACTGGAGAAGGAATGGCAAACCACTGCATTGTCTTTGCCAAGAAAACTCCAAATGGGGTCATGAAGAGTTGGACAAGACTAAAAAATGATTGATCAACAACAACAAATGGAAAAGAGGCAAATGAACGTTGTCATAAGAGATGTAAGAGTATAAGAGATAGCTATGTTTTCTTAGTTATCAATACAGGACAGAGTAGAAACGGATATATATAATAAATGGAAGAAATACGATTAATCATTATGGAGCAAGCCAAAGAAAATATTGTCAATCCAGGAAAATTTCAGTGAGTTTGTTCATATGTGCTGGATTTGGAGTCAGGAAGACTTGAGTTCATATTCTGTCTCAGATACTTTTTAGCTATGTGACCCTCAGCAAGTCATTTAACCTCTCTCAACCTCAGTTTCCTCATCTATAAAATGGGAATAATTATAGTACCTACATCTTATGTTGTGAGGATCAAATGAGATAACACATGTAAAGAGTCTTGCAAACTTTAAATTGCTTCCTAAAGGCCAGTTTGTGTGTATATATATATATATATATATATATATATATATATATATATTTTTTTTTTGCTATGTCTCCATGCAAATAATTGTGATTCAATATCTGAAATACACATATTTCTATAGAAGGAGCACAAAAGACTAAACCTTCAATGTTATCTTTTCTACATTGCAAATTTTAATGGTAAAACAACACACTTTAGATAACCTGGGGAATGCAGTTTACACGATGTCAAAGATGGAGTCAGACATGACTCGAGTAAGAATATGTTGCTGTTACATAGCAAGTAGCAGACACACACATACACATACACACACACACACACCAACTGACCTCATGTCATGTATATGTATCCCTTATCTTAAAAATAATTCCTTCCCCTATACCTTCTAAGCCTTCAGCCTATCATCCAAATTTCTTCCCTCACATTCACTGTTCAAATTCTAGAAAGAATACTAGACCCTCACTGCCTCAACTTCTTCACTGCCTACTCATTTCTCAACTTCCTACAGACTCACTACTTAGTCTTTCAAACATCATTAGTGACCTCTTAATTGCCAGATCCAATGGAGTCTGTTCAAATTCATTGAACAGAATTTATTTTGACTTCTGTGATACTTCTTTCTCTCTCTGTCTCTCTGTCTCTTTCTGTCTCTCTCTCTCTCCCACCTCTGTCTCTGTCTCTGTCTCTCTCTCTTCATTGATTCTCCTTTTTTTTCTCTGACCATCTAACTAGTAAAAAAAAGTGCTAAAAGAATTGGCATATGTAATTGCTAAATCTCACACGAAATCCCTTTCAAAATTCTAGACTATCATTAACGATATGGGTCATGAACAGCTAGAAAAGAAAGCAGTTATCATACAAAATCAGCATAGCTTCATCGAGAACAGGTCGTGATAAACTAACTCAAATTCCTTTTGACAAGGTTATTGACTAATAGCATTAGTTACAAGATAGCTACTCAATTAAATACTTATTGGAATGAATAAACAGAAACATAAATTCAACAGTAACTTTCTGTGAAGAAAGGAGAATCCATGGAAAGCCCCAGAAATCAGGATTAGAATCTAAGTTCTAAGCCCTTGTGTTCTCATAGTAGAATAAGGCAAGAGTATTTTAAAATGCTCTTGGCTAGAATTTTGGCCACACATATCATTGAAGTGATCACCATAAAATGCTTATGTTTTTCCCAATGGAATTTTCAAATGTCAAGTCATTGTATGAATTGAGTTTAAGCAGCTCTTTTAGACCTTCTGTACTAGAGGCATCAGTGTTGCCATAGTAACTATTAAGGACCAAAGGGAAAAGAAAAAGAGAAATCTTAAAAAAAAAAGAAAAATATAAGGATTGGCAAGAAAATATGTGATGGCACATGGTGCTATAAAGTAGTTGCCAGAATTGGGAGATGACAAAAGTAATTTGAAGAGGTAGAGGTGATTTTATACATATCCCTCCCTAAAAGTTGACAGAAAGCACAATAACTTCTTTCCCCCTTTGTAGCTTGACTGACCTATTTCCATAACATAACAAACTATATTTTTACAGAGTAGACAATTCTACATATAATTTTTGTTGCACCATATATACAGTTGCAAAGAATATTCTGACACCTCTCCAATATTTACTGCATACCTACTATTTGCACCGTGATAGTGATTGAGGTTAGGAAACAGTTAGGTGGCTCAGTGGACAGGGTCTGGAGTCAGAAAGAATTGAGTTCAAATCTAGCCTCAGATACTTACTAGCTGTCAAGTCATTTGCTAGCTGGAAAAGTCACTCAACCTCTGTTTGCCTTAATCCATTGGAGAAGGAAATGGAAAACCATTCTAGTATCCTTGCTAAGAAAACCCCATGGACGGTGTTGGCATAGTCTATGGGTTTACAGAGAGTTGAACATGACTGAACAAAAAGAAGTAATTGAGGGAGGAGAGAGATATAAAAATGTGTAAAACATAGTCATTACTTTAACAAAGCTTGTAAAACTGAATGGCATACACAAAAAAATCAACAATATAATTTTGTATTATAGATGATATAATTAGGAAAGCCTTTAGCAGAGGAGGTGGTATTTGAGCTAGGCACCAACTTTTAATCAATGTCATCCATTTGGTTGGTATGTACACACATTAATGCTTGTGAGAAGGATTGATACTTCCATCTCCTATTGACCTACTAACCCCCTGGATTCACAGTCAAGAAAGTTCTTACATTATTCTATCATTGTTTGTGGCAGATTTTGGTCAATCTAACAAAATACAGCAAATGGAGTAAATTTCAAATGACACCTAAATTTAGAGTGTAAAAAGGTTTGAAGGGTTTTTTTACACCATTCTCCAATCCCCCAGCCTCATAAACCTGCTGTCATCCTCTACTCCCCACTCTCTCTCCCACATATTCAATCTGTTGCTGAGACCTGTTGATTTTACCTTTACAGTATCTCTTGAAAATACTCCATTGTCTTCTCTAATATTACCACCACCCTGGTGCAGTTCCTCATCTCTTTATGCCTACACTATTGCAATAGCCTGCTGGTTGCCACAAGTTTCTACCCACTCTAGCCTATCCTCTATTCAGTCACCAAAGTAATTTTTCTAGCATCCATGTTCATACATGTCACTTCCTTACTGAATACATTCCAGTGGCTACCTATCACTTCCAGGTTAAATATAAAATACTCTATTTGGCTTTTGAAGTCCTCTATAATCTGACCCCTTCTTACTTCTGTCTTCTTAAACCTTCCTCACCCCTATGAACTCTGTGATCCAGTGTCTTTGCTGTTCCTCACACAAGACATTCCATCTCTCAAATCCATGATTTTTCACTAGCTGGTTTTCATGCATGGAATGCTCTTCCTTCTTGTCTCTTCCTCCTGACTTCCTTCAAGTCCCAACTAAAATCTTGCCTTCTGCTTAGAAACATTTACCAATGCTTATTAATTCTAGGGCCTTCCCTCCACTGATTATTTCCTATTTGTCCTTCATATAACTTGTTTGTACATTTGTATGTTGTCTCCCCAAATAGATTGCAAGCTCCTGGAGGGAAGTAACTGTAGTTTGCCTTTCTTTGTACCCCTGGCACTTACCACAGTTTCTCACACATAGTAGGTATTGAATAAATGTTCATTTACTGACTGACTGATCTATAGCACATGTAAGTAAGAAGTACAAGTATCATCACCTCTATTTCATAGATGATGAAATGGTTTCCAAGAACTGTTATTGTTCAGGGAAACATAGCTAGTAACTGATAGGACCAGGACTTGAATCAAGGGTAATGCTGCTGCAAACTAGGGTCTAATGGTGATCCAATAGGTTTTCCATATCTTTGCCCCTATGCAAAGCCCTTAGCACAGTACTTGAAACTTAGTAGGAGTTTAATAAATGTTTAATGACTTATCAACTGGCTGTGATCTAACCTGAACAAGCTTGCTGCTTTATACTGTTTTCTTTTGGTGTTGTTGTTGTTGTTGGAGTTTTTTAGTTTAAACAGTAGGTAGAGTAGCATTATTCACTCCCTCTTATTATTAGGGAAATTTGAAAACAGAGATTAAAACACTTCTCAAATGTCATATACTAAGTTAGCAGAAATAAGTAAATTACTCTTGTGCTCAGCAGTTGCTTCTCTCCATATGCCTCCCTGCATTTCACACTGTAGCAAGCTAACAGATCACTAAGTAACCTTGGAATAATTTTCAAGTCAATCTCCCACGGAAAAAAAGTACATGAAAAGTAATCAAGAAGAAAAGACTCTTTTAATTCATTTGAGAATTATTCGCTACAAGCAAACAATCCATTCTTTGATGCATATGACTAAACTTTGACAAGAATGAGATGTCAGAAAATGCATAAAACTTTCATCAGGCTCCTGCTCTGAGAACAAAGTTCCTTTCCAGAGAGCATTATTGATTATGACAAGTTTGTTTCTCAATTTATTTGACATACATAGGCCCTTGGTGTTCAGTGAACAACTTTCTCTACTCAATGTCCTCTTCTCAGGGCTTTTTGACAAACCACATGATATATTTAGATGATTGTGGAAAAGTATGTAGACACATGTTTTCACTGCCTTTTTATGCCCTCAGTGGTCTAAAAGTCTTTCCTTTATTTCTATATCATTCTGTAACTAAAAAGTATTATTTTCAAAACATGTTTGTGTGAACAATTTGACATATGAAGACCTTCCTTTAAGAATGACCACTGCTACCTATCCCCTTGCCAAGCAAATCCCTCTCCTCACACTGCTACCCTCAGACATAAGAGCCATTTTAAGAAATGCTGATAGTCATATCTATGCTCCAACTGCAGTCTCCCTTCCCCATTATAGCAGAGAAAAGTATTACTATTCTTTTCCTTCCTCACCCCCTTGTGCCAGAGCCTTCTCACAATGCTTGCCCCGAAGTTCTTCAGTCACCAGGACCTCTGATCAACACTAAGTCCCTGATCTTTACCTCTCCTTTCCCCCTCTGGAGCCATTGATGTTTGTAGCTCAGACTTTAATGAGACTTGAAGCTCAGGGAAGTTTAATTTCAGGGTGACAATTCACAGCTCAGAAGAGTTTAGCAGCAGGGGACTTAGTCATAAGCCATGGAACACTAACCCATAAGAGACTGGACCACTAGAGGATGAATCATCACATAATAACAAAGAATAAGTTTCCCTGAACAGACAAGAAAACATGATCCTCCTATATACTTTTTTTTGGAGGGTCCATGGTTACTAAGGAACCCGTAATTTCCAATTCCTGATAGAGCAAGATAAGCCCAAATGAGGTGAAGCTCTTTTAAAAACCAGCAAGTTCAACCACATAGATATAGGATTTTGTCATAATGATATTTTCTTCCCTGGGCACTGACTTGCCTCTGCCTGAAGTCTTTCTTTCCTAATAAACCAAAATCCTCTATATTTGAGTTTTCTATACATGACCTACTTTCCCAGACAGCCTTGAAATTTGCCTTCCTGAGTGTGAGTACTGCTGATGTCAGCTGCCTGGCCTAATCTGCACCCTATTTCACCTCAGATGTCTGCTGCCTGCCAAAAGCTATGTCTAGCCTAACTTTATTGCTGTTATTGCAATTTTACCCCAGCTGTGCCCTACACTGGCAACCCCATTGCCTACAGCTTAATTTATGTCACTTTTTGCCAGGAACCCAGGGTGCCTCAGGACTCCAGGCTAAGGGCCATGCTTAATACTATTCCATCTACATTATGGGTTAAGTAAATTAGAAGGAGCATATAATATGGATTTATGATAAAGAAACTCAAAAGTATAAATCATGATAGACTAGGAGTCAGAAAGTCTTGGATTTACAAACCACTTCCAACAGTTATTAGCTTTATGGCCTTGGATAAGTCACTTAACATTTCTGAATTTGTTTGCTAAAAGGGAGCTTTAATATCACAGCATCTCCTTCAGAAGGATAAAGTGATGCTAAAGTGAGATAATTTACATAAAGCACTCTGCAAAATCTAAAGCCATATCTGAAGGGCAGCTAGTTGGTGCAGTGGATAGAGTCTGGGCCTAGAATCAGGAAGACTCATCTTCTTGACTTCAAATCTGGCCTTAGACACTTCCTAGCTGTGGGATCCTGAGCAAGTCACCTAACCCTGTTGGCCTCATCTGGAAAAGAAGCTGGAGAAAGAAATGGCAAACTACTCCAATATCTTTGCCAAGAAGCTCCGAAATGAGGTCATAAAGAGTCAGACATGACTGAAAAACAACTCAACAACAAAAGCCATATCTAAAAGTGAACAAAGAATAAACACAAAAATATAAACAGTGTTCCAAGGGAAAAATCTAAGATGTTAAGAACCATATATTTAAAAAAAAAAAAAAGCTCTAAATCATTTATGCAGGAGAAACATTCCCCATGTATAGCCTGAGGGTGGCACTGTGTGGCTCAAAGGGAGGCAGAATAGATGTTTCTAGCCTCTTCTCCCTCCACCCTTTTCCAAGGGACATTCTATTTTCTGCCAGGAAGAGGATGAGATTAGGGCCAAACCTTGGCCACTCTGCTCTCTTCAGAGAGAGTAAATGACAGGCTAGAATTATATCTGCTCCTATAAATATTATTAGTCTGGAGAATGTGATTTTCAGGTTCAATCTAATTTCTGATCATTGTTCATTATTGGGGGGAAAGGAGGACCCCAAGCTTTGTATTTAAGGCTTGACACCCTTTCCACCAAATACCAGTTCCGCAATGAGCACACAAAACAGGTAGTCAGGTAATCCAATATAGCAAAACAGAAATCAGAGAAAATACACATAGGAGGATGTATACCAGACAATTCAGAGTGAATGGGAGCAAAGTAACTCAGCTCAACCAAGAGGGAGAGACAGACAGACAGAGATAGATAGATAGATAGATAGAGAGAGAGAGACAGAGAGAGACAGAGAAAAAGAGAGAGACAGAGAAAGAAAGAGAGAGAGAGAGAGTCTTAAATCTCACCCAAGGGGAAATTCCCTGAAGTCTCTAGAGTAGCAAGGTGGGGATAGGGACATGATGGACATTGCCAGTTCCACTTATGGTGGCTTCTACCCATAGTCAATGAAAAGAGGGTTTGGCATCTTCTATCTTCTCTCTTACTAGAAGCCAGAAGCTAGAAACAGAACTCAAAGAGATTAAACAAAACTTGAAGAGATCGAGGAGATTGGAGCTCTCCTTTCTTCTGCTCTTACCAGTACTCACCAATTCTGCCCCAACCTTCACACAGGCTGAGCCATTCATCTACACTAATGAGGAGAGAATTCCAATCTTTGGGTTTCAAGACTTGAGTTACATTCATAATAAAAGAATTCCAATAAAAACAACTTGGAGGGGGGGTGCAGAGTCAAGATGGCAGAGGGAAAGCAGTGACTTGCTTGAGCTCTCCCCCAAACCCTTCTAAATACCTATAAAAAATAACTGCAAACAAATTCTAAAGCAGCAGAACCCACAAAAAGATAGAGTGAAACAAATTTCCAGCCCAAGACAAACTGGATGGTTGATCAGAAAGGTAAATCGTGCCAGGCTGGGAGAGGAGCACAGTTCAGTGTGGTTGAGCAGGCCACAGTGAACCTGGAGCAGGCCTCAGAGGACTAAATCAGGGGCAGCTGTGGTGGTTTCCAGACTTCTCAATCCATGAACGCCAAAGACAACTTAGAAGGTCAGTGGGAAAAGTCTGTTTCTGTGGTGAGAGAGAAGCTAGGTCTCAGCCCCAGGTCCCAAGCGTGGCCCCAGGACAGCAGCTTCCTCCTGAGCTTCTGGCCTACAGACTGAGGGGGAATTGAGTTGCTGATCAGAGGGGGATTGCAGGGATCTCTCTGCTGGTACAGGATTCTCTTGCTTTGCCTGTGCTTGGATCTGGGTCACAGTTCTGGGTGGTCCTGGGTGAGGAGCAGTGCTGGCGTGGTGGAGCTTGTAATGGTGGTGGAGAGGAAATTCTCCTCACAGTTCCAAGATAGAAAAGACTGCTTGTGGTCACTCATAAACCAGAGCACAGGCCAGGAAAGGAGTAAGCACCTTACCCCTTATCATAACACCTTGGAAGAATTGAAAATTTACAGGTCCCTAGAAGTATTTCTGAAAACAGCTGTACAAACTCCTGAAGCTTGGGACAGTACATTCTCTACATTGAAAGCAGACCCCTACCTTAATAAAGAGTTTATAACTCAAGTAATTGTCTGGGATCATGAGCAAACCTTGCAAGAAGTGTCAGACCATAGAATTTTTTTTGGTAACTAAGAAGATCAAAACATACAATCAGAAGAAGACAACAAAGTCAAAGCTCCTACATCCAAAGCCTCCAAGAAAAATATGGATTAGTCCTAAGCCTTGGAAGAGCTCAAAAAGATTTTGAGAAGCAAGTAAGAAAAGTAGAGGAAAAACTGGGAAGAGAAATGAGAGTGATACAAGAAAATCATGAAAAGCAAGTAAACAGCTTGCTAAAGGAGACCCAAAAAATACTGAAGAAAATAACACCTTAAAAAACAGCTTAACCCAAATGGCAAAGGAGGTCCAAAAAGCCAATGAGGAGAAGAATGCCCTAAAAAGCAAATTGGCCAAATGGAAAAGAAAGTCCAAAAGCTTAATGAAGAAAATACTTCTTTAAAAATTAGAAAAGAGCAATTGGAAGCTAGTAACTTTATGAGAAATCAAGACCCTGTAAAACAAATACCAAAGAATGAAAAATTAGAAAACAATGTGAAATATCTTATTGGAAAAACAACTGACCTGGAAAATAGATCCGGGAGAGAGAATTTAAAAATTATTGGACTATCTGAAAGCCATGATCAAAAAAAGAGCCTAGACATCATCTTTCAAGAAATTATCAAGGAAAACTGCCCTGATATTTTAGAACCAGAGGGCAAAATAGATGTTGAAAGAATCCACCAATCTCCTTCTGAAAGAGATCCCCAAAGGAAAACTCCTAGGAATATTGTAGCCAAATTCCACAGTTCCCAGGTCAAGGAGAAAATATTGCAAGCAGCTAGAAAGAAACAATTCAAATGTTGTGAAAACACAATCAGGATAACACAAGATTTAACAGCTTCTACACTAAGGGACCAGAGGGCATGGAATATAATATTTCAGAGGGCAAAGGAGATAGGATTACAACCAAAAATCACCTACCCAGCAAAACTGAGTATAATACTTCAGGGGAAAAAGTGGTCATTCAGTGAAATAGAGGACTTTCAAGCATTCTTGATGAAAAGACCAGAGCTGAATAGAAAATTTGACTTTCAAATACAAGACTGAAGTGGAACACAAAGAAGTAAACAGGAAGGAGAAATCATAAGAGACTTGTTAAGGTTGAACTATTTACATTCCTTCATAGAAAGACGATATTTGTAATTCATGAGACCTTTGTCAGTATTAGGGTAGTTGGAGGGAAAAATTATATGTATATATATATGTATATATATAGATATATAGATAGATAGATATAGATATAGATAGACAGACAGACAGATAGATAAACAGATAGATAGATAGATAGATAGATAGATAGATAGATAGATAGATAGATAGATAGATAGAGGGCACAGGGTAAGTTAAAGATGAAGGGGTCATATCTGGAGAATAAAATTAAGGGGTGAGAGAGGATTATACTGGGAGAAAGAGAAAGGGAGAGGTAGAATGGGGTAAATTATCTCACAAAAAAAAACAGAAAAGAAAAGGCTTTTACAATGGAGGGGAAATGGAGAAGGTGAGAGGGAATGAGTGAATCTTATTCTCATAGGATTTGGCTTAAGGAGGAAATAACATACATAGTCAATTGGGTATGGAAATCTGTCTTACCCTATAGGCAAATAGGGGAAGAAGGGGACAAGAGAGCAGGGGAATTATAGCAAGGAGGGCAGATTGGGAAAGGGGGTAATCAGAAGCACACATTTCTGAGGAGGAACAGGGTCAAAAGAAAGAATAGAATAAACGGGAGGGGGAATAGGATTAAGGGAAATAGGGTCAGTTTTTCACAACATGACTACTATGGAAGTGTTTTGCATAACTACACATGTATAACCTATATTGGGTTGCTTGCCTTTTCAATGAGGGTGGGTGGGGATAAGGGAGAAAATTCGGAACCCAAAGTTTTAAAAACACATGTTTAAAAAAAATGTTTTCATATACAACTGGGAAATAAGAAACATAGGAAATGGGGTATAGAAATCTATCCTGCCCTACAGGAAAGTAGAAGGGGAAGGGGATAAGAGAAGGGGGGAAAGATAGAAGGGAGGGCAGACTAGGGGAAGGGATATTCAGAATGCATGCCATCTTGGATTGGGGGAGGGGTAAGATGGGGTGAAAATTGGGAACTCAAAATCTTGTGGAAGTAAATGTTGAAAACTAAAAATAAATAAATTAAAAAAAACCTCAGATTCCACTTCCTACCTATCAAATTTGCAAAGATGACAAAAGAGGAAAATGATAAATGTTGAAGAGGGCTATGGGAAAACAGGCACAAGATAAAATGCTTGTAAAAATTAATTAATTTGAAAACAAAAACAATAAACCCAGTAGAATCTTTTATTCTCTACATCTTTGAATTATTTTGTGATGGTAAAGATGTAGTCTACTATGGAATATATTATGTAAAAGTCTGCCTGTTCCCTACTAATACCTTCAACAAGAATGCTCTCTATACACATATAGATATATTCTCATTAAAAATTCATAGAGATGAGAGGAAATTTCATGTAGTGGACTTGGCGTTAGGAAGACATGGCTTCAAATGCTGCCTTAGGCACTAGTAAGTTCTGTCATCCTAGGCAAATCAATTCAACCTATTTGTACCTCAGTTTCTTCATCTGTACAAAAAAAAGGAGGGGGTTGAACATATTGGTTTCTGAGCTACCTTCCAGCTCCAAATCTATAGTTCTATGAAGCTGGCAAATAAGTCAATTATTGTGGACACCCTCTCAGTCAACATTTGTTGGGAGGTGAGGCAGGGTGCTGGTGGGTAATTAATAAGGTCCAAAGCTTGTTTCAAAGTATTTTGTATCTTTGTTTTTCTCTAGTGGCTTTTAAACTTCCTCTATTAGCACACCTAGAACCATGATGTTAGGGTGTAAGTACAGTGGCTCCTCAGATTCTGACTAAAAGAGCTTCTTATGGAAATCTTTACAGACCTTTTTCGTGTTTCCTCTGTTTGTTATTATCCTTCTAGTCTCTATCTCCCTTAAAACTGCTCAGGATGACTGCTTAGTGAGGTCACTTGGCAATGTTTCTTTTCCTTTTTTTCTTTTTCTTTTTTTTATTTTCTTTTTATTTTTTTAGGCAATTAGGGTTAAATGACTTGCCCAGGATCACACAGCTAGTAAGTGTCAAGTGTTTGGTCTGAGGCCAGATTTGAACTCAGGTCCTCCTGACTTCAGGGCCAGTGCTCTATCCACTGTGCCACCTAGCTGCCCCTCTTTTCATTTTTTTAAAACTTCACTATAAATCTCTTGTTTTACAATAAGGAAACTTCCATGCATACATCAAAATTATGCAAGATCTCTTGAATAGCATTGAATAAAATAATAAAATAGATAATAATAAAATAATATAGATAGCCTCATTCAGCAACTCTCAGATCATTCATTTGAGGCAGAATGTAAGAGAAAGAGAAGAATACTCAACAAAAGTGTTTGCCATTGCCATGGAAGAAAACTAGCATAGAATTCAAGTAGAAAGGGGATTCCTTACAGATGGTGACATCTTCCAGATATGCCTTTCTGTGCTGATTTTACTTAGCCCTAGGTCTTTGCAGAGCCTCTTGAAGTAAATCGATAATCACTTGAAAAAGTGGCCTAACCATCCACATAGGAAAAATTAAGTGCATGAAAATGCAGATTGTCCAGATTATTGCACGTAGTTAAAAAGATTATCTATGGAGCTCATCCGGCAATAACTTTATTTCATACAGACATTCTAAAGGAATAAGTTGCTCCCAGAATCAAACAGGAAGAAGAAAGTGGCCTGAATTGCCTTTGGGAAATTACAATAATACCTTAATTATGCCAAGCTTCTTTCTTGGGGAAAAAGGCCATCTTTTTAATTCCAAAATTTGCTAGTGTTACTGACTTCAGATCCCTGATCACTTTAATTTACCAAGACTTTATAAATGAGTATCACTCAGAGAACAATGGAGAAGTACATGGTGGTTGTAAGCAGACTACAACACATCAGAAGATAACTAATGTACAACATATGTGCTCCACTGGTGTCCTTGAAAATTCATTACAAAGTGAGGGAGGCCCCCAAAATCTTGAGTGGATCCCTTATGGCCAATTTATTGGAAGGTACACACAAGAGTTCCATAGGATGTATAGGTATGGATGAATTGTAATCTGTAACTTTGGAAGGAACATCAATAAATTCACAGACCCGTTGGAGTATTGAGGTTATAAAAGTTAATTATAATTATTGCATTATTGAGAGATTTCATATAGATTTCATAAGAAAAGCAAGATAGTATAATGGATAGAAAGCTGGCCTGGAAGCCTGGAAAAAAATTGCGTTCAGTTCCTATCTCTGATTCATACAGGTTGTGTAACCCTAACAAAATCCCTTAATGTCTCTGTCCTCTAAGCAGACCTTTAAGACTATACATTGCAGAAAAGGCGCCAAGCAGTATGGGAGAGGGAGTTGCCATACTTGGGAACCAATATCTATAACACCATTATATGAGAGGAATTATGTTTCCTAACAACTCATTAAAATACACTTTTGAAACTTAACCTATTTATTTTAGCATTGTGATTTAACTGTTTCTTGTATTATATCCATAAATACATTGTAAACTCCCTGATACCAGGGCCCACCTTATACTCCTTTTGTCAATGCCTAATGACATTGTTGAACACAGAGTAAGAAATGAACAAATATTTGTCTCATGAAAAAATATGTACATATATTCTTTGTGAAAAACATTTTAGGATACTGTAATATAAAAATTTTATCATTAATATTTTTGTCTTACATATGGAGTAGACAGCAATATTTATGATAATTGAATAACTTTACTTTAAACTATTTACCAGACTGTGGTTTACTGAATATATGCAACAGCAAGAAGAATATTGCTGCTGTTTGGAAGAATAAGTAAAATGCCTTCACTTGAGAGTTAAGTCTAGGGACACGGAGTGGGGGTGGGGAGGTGTAACAGAAGGAACACTGAATTCCATATCCCAGAACGATCTCCTTCTCTAAGTAGCTATGTAGCCCCAGGCAAGCAACATCTCTAAGCTTTGAGGTAGCTTAGTTGAACATCAAAACAAGAATAAATGTTTGCATTATTTCAGATATGTTATATGTTAGATAGGTTTTTGTGTCTTGAACTGGAACATTTACCATCATCTATTATACTGTTTTAATAGGACTATGTATTGTTTTGAACAGCTGACTTACCAATATACTTTTATTTTATTAATTTATTTTGATTTAGCAACAATCATTTCCACAAGCTTTTGAGTTTTAAATTTTCCCCCTCCCTCCCTCCCCAAGACAGCTCACAATCTGATATAGGCTATACTTATACATTCCTATTAAACATATTTTCACATTAGTGATGTTGTAAGGAAGAATTAGAACCAACAGGAGGAACTATCAGAAAGAGGAAACAAAACAAAATAGAAGAAAACAATAGCAAATATTATGCTTCAATCTGCATTCAAACCCTTTCTTTCTTCTTTCTTCTTTCTGGATAACATTTTCCAACATGAGATATTTGGAAATGTCTTAGATCTTTGCATTGCTGAGAAGGGTTAATAAGTCTATTTGCATTAGTCATCACACAATGTGACTGTTGCTATGTACAATGTTGTCCTGGTTCTGCTCGCTTCACTGAGCATCAGTCCATACAAGTCTTTCCAGGTTTTTCTGAAGTCTTCCTGCTCATCATTTCTAAGAGCCCAGTAATATTCCATTACATTCATATACCACAACTTGTTCAGCCATTCCTCAATTGATGGACATTCCCTCAATTTCTAATTCTTTGCCACAAAAAAAGAACTGCTATAAATATTTTTGTACATGTGGGTCCTTTTCCTATTTGTATGATCTCTTTGGGATACAGCCCTAGAAATGCTATTGGTGGGTCAAAGGGTATAGACATTTTTATAGCCCTTCGGGCACAGTTCCAAATTGCTCTCCAAAATGGTTGGATCATTTCAAAACTCCACCAGCAATGCATTAGTGTTCCAATTTTTGGACATCTTCTCCAACATCTATATTTTTCCTATTTTGTCATGTTTGCCAATCTGATAGGTGTGATATGATACCTCAGAGTTGTTTTGATTTGCATTTCTCTAATCAATAGTGATTTAGAGTACTTTTTCATATGACTATAAATGGTTTTAATTTCTTCATCTAAGAACTGCCTGTTCATATCCTTTGACCATATTATCAATTGGGAAATGACTTGTATTCTTATAAATTTGACTTAATTCTCTACATATTTTAGAAATGAGGCCCTTATCAGAGACACTGATTGTAAAAATTCTTTCCAAATTTTCTACTTTCCTTCTATTCTTGGTTGCATTGGCTTTTTGTGCAAAAACTTTTCAATTTAATGTAATCAAAATTATCCATTTTGCATTCCATAATGTTCTCTTTCTCCTGCTTGGTCATGAATTCTTCTGTTCTCCATAAATCTGATAGGTAAACTATTCCTTGCTCTCCTAGTTTGCTTATAGTATCAGCTTTTATATCTAAATCATGTACCCATTTTGACTTTATTTTGGCATGTGGTGTGAGATTTTGGTCTATGCTTAGTTTCTGCCATACTCTTTTTCAGTTTTCCCAGCAGTTTTTGTCAAATAGTGAGGTCTTATCCCAGAAGCTGGGGTCTTTGGGTTTATCAAAACCAATATATTTAGAAAACATAACCCATTCTTCACCTGAAAAATAAGAGAATTGGACTAGATAAACACAAATTTCTAAAGTACTATTTCTTTGATTCAACTCTTTCTTAAATGGCCTGTTAAGAAGGGACCATTAGGCATTTCAGCAAAGTTGTGAGGAACCAAAAGTGATTCACAGTTGAGATTTGCAAGGTGGGGGGCTATTGCTCACACAAAAGCTGACTAAAATTTTCCAGGCTATAGGACAAGAAGAGATAATCCCCCAGGAGTTCAAGCATGCCTCCATTGTCCATCTCTATAAAGGTAAAGGAAATAGATTGTCCTGTGACAATCACGGGAGGGGGGGGTCTCTATCTTAGTCATTGCTGGCAAGATTCTTGCCAGATCCTTTTTAATAAGCTAATCCTTCACCTGGAAGATGGTCATCTACCCAATAGTCAATGTAGCTTCAAAAAAGGCCTAGGAATGGTGATATGGTGTTTGCTGCCTGACAACTCAAGGAGAAATGCCAGGAGCAGAAGAGAGGTATGTATACCATTTTTATAGATCTGACCAAGGCCTTTGATACTATCAGTCATGAGGGCTTATGGAAAACTATGTCAAAATGTGGTTGCCTGGAGAAGTTCATTAGTATTGAATATCAATTTCATGATGGTATGTTTGCCTGGACTCTGGATGATGGATGATGCTCTTGTGTTTTCCCAGTCACCAAGGGAATGAAATAAGGCTGTGTGCTTGCTCCCATGCTTTTTAGCATGATGTTTTCAGTCATGTTGTCAAATGCCTTCAATGAAGACAAACACAGCATGAAGGTCAGCTACAACACTGACGGCAAATTCTTCAACTTGAAAAGGCTATAAGCCAAGACTAAAGTGGAGGGAGGGTTGGTGCATGATTTTTTGTTTGCACGTGATTGGGTATTCAACGTAGCCTCTGAAGCTGAGATTCAACAAAGTATGGATCAATTCTCTGCTGTTTGTGCTAATTTTGTTTTGTTTTGTTTTATTGTTTTTTGGGTTTTTTTTTTTTAGGCAATTGGGGTTAAGTGACTTGTCCAGGGTCACACAGCTAGTAAGTGTCAAGTGTTTGGTCTGAGGCCGGATTTGAACTCAGGTCCTCTTGACTTCAGGGCTGGTGCTCTATCTACTGCACCACCTATGTTTGTGCTAATTTTGGCCTAACAATTAACACCAAGAAAACACAGGTGCTCCATCAGCCAGTACCACATCATCCATTTGTGGAACTATCAGTTACAGCAAATGGAGAAGTTTTGAATGCTGTGGCTAAGTTCACTTACCTTGGCAGTATACTTTCCAGGGATGTACACATCGATAATGAAGTTGACACTTGCATTGCCAGAACTAGCTCAGTGTTTGGGAGACTCCAAAGGAAAGTGTGGAAGAGGAGACGTATCAAACTGGCTACCAAACTGAAGGTCTACAGAACTGTTGTGCTGACCTCATTGTGTCTATGAAACCTGGACAGTATAGCAGCACCATACCAGGAAAATGAACCACTTCCATTTGAATTATCTTAGCAAGATTCTGAAGAACATCTGGCAGGATTAGGTACCAGACACTGAGGTCCTTTCTGAAATTCAACTGCCAAGCATTCAAACTCTACTGCAGAGAGTGAAACAATGATGGGCTGGTCACCTTGTTTGAATGTCAAATGTACACTTGCCAAAAAGACTATTTTATAGAGAACTCACACAGGGCAAGGACTCAGATGGCATTCTGAAAAAGTGATATAACGACACTCTCAAGGTCTCTCTTAAGAACTTTGGAACTGGTTGGGTGACATGGGAGCCACTGAAACAGGACCATACAGCATGGCATGCCCTCATCAGAGAAAGTGCTACGCTCTATGAGCAAAGCAGAATTGAAGTAGCTCAAAAGAAAATGTGAGATGTGCAAATTTAGAAAACCCACCCCAAACGTTCACATGGACTATTTGTGCCCGACCTCTGGGAGAGCATTCTGAGCTCATATTGATCTTATCAGCCACAGTCGGACACAGTGTAACTTGACTCTAACATAGTGATGTCATTTTGGTCCTTTTGAGAATGAAGGACAACCGACTAAAGGGCTGCCATATGAAATAGGGATTAGATGTCTCTAGAGGGCAGAATAAGGAGCAGTGAGTGGGTAGAAGCTGTAAAGAGATGATAAATTTAGGTTTAATGTCAGGGAGGAAATGTCAAACAATTAGAGGAATCAAAAAATGAAATGGATTCCACCTCACTGGAGGTCTTTTTCTCCCCCCTCCCAAAAAAAAAGACTAGACGATCTTTTGTTAGCTACATAGCTATATTGGAGTAGGGGGAGTTATTTTTTTTTCTTACTTAGGTGTGGGATAGACTAGATCAGTGGTTCTTTTTTTTTTTAATAGTATTTTATTTTTCCCAACTCCATGAAAAAAAATAAACAATTTTTAACATTTCGTTTTTAAAAATTTTGTGTTCCAAATTCCCTCCTCCCCCGTCCTCTCTGCTTCCTGAGATGGGAAGCAATTTATACATGTGCAATCATGCAAAACATATTTCCGTATTAGTCATGTTGAGAAAGAAAACACAGACCCCCCAAAAATAGAAAAAATAAAATGAAAATGTTATGCTTCAATCTGCATTCAGATTCCATCAGTTCTTTCTCTAGAGGCGGATAGCATTTTTCATAGTGAGTTCTTTGGAATTGTCTTAGATCATTGTATTTCTGACAATAGTTAAGTCATTCACAGTTAGATCAGTGGCTTTTAACCTAGGATCCATGAACTTGATTTGTTAAAAATATTAATACAATCATGTAATTGGTTTCTTTTGTAATCTTATATGTTTTGTTTTATGTATTTAAAAATGCTATTCTGAGACCTAGATTTTAGGGGGTCCATTATACGCAAAAAGGTTAAGGATTTCTGCTCTCAATGGCCTCTGAGGCCCCCTCCAATTCTGAGATTCTGTGATGCTGATGGCTCTAAAATTTAGATGCTAGCACCCATTCATTTCCCAGTATAGCTCTAGGGACCAGCAATAAAACCAGCCTGGCATTATCCCTTATTAACTTCCTAATGACTTCTCTACTATGGAATCCTTATGTTTAAAAGAAAGACACTGTTCAACATGATCTAAAAGGTTCCTTCCAGCCTTCATATTCAAATAAAAATGAACTATCAGTTTAAAAAATACTCTTTAAAAAGAATCATGTTTCATTTGAGAAAAGCTATGATTTTCTTCAAAGACCATATAGATTCTTAAAAATATGAACAAAACAGCGAGAGGGTAAAAACATGCCTACCAGACTGTAACTGACTATGTGCCACAGTAAAATGAAAAGATAAACCAAGTAAGTGGTATTGGGATAGAAATATGCAAACAAAAAAGGCTAATCAAGGAAAGAATGAAGTCAAATTGTTATTCTGATAGATTTCAAACACAATGACAAGCTTAGAACCTACAAGAAATTGGAACCAATCCTATGAAAAAATAGGTTTGAGAATACAATATACTCCTTATCTTTCTATCCTAATCCTTTATGAGATTGGTTTCATAGGAATTAGTGGTTTTGGTTAAATAATTTATGGCGCTCGTTGCCAAATTGAGATTTAGATTAAAAAAAGGGATAAATCTACCTCCAGATAGGACCTGCCCATTTGCCCTCCAAACAAAGGTAGGTGGTGCTTAACTCCCTTGCCAATGCACTAAGGAGAACTGCTTTAATTGGACTTATTATCTTTTCTCCATAAAATTGAGTTTCTTAAGAATTTTACTATTTTTTGTCAGTGGGACACAGTCGCACAGTCTCCTATGTTTTAAATCTTTGGGTTATCTTTGACTTTTCCTTCTTTCTCATCTCTTATTACCAATCAGTTACCAAAGGCTCTTGATGTAGGTATCAGTCCTGTTTATTTTCCAGGGTAATAGATAGAATCTATTATTTGTGACACTAGTTCTTTCCAAAGAAGTGGATGGAGAGTTGGGCATGATGTCTTTCAGGTACATCTTGAACTTTTCCCATAATCTAAAATAAATTTTATGTATACAATAAGCCCCTAATGAAACACTTGTTGAATTGTATTAAAAGTGTTCAGGTAATGGGTAAACTAATAACTCTAATAATGTCCCTATGAATTAGGCAAGCCTATTTGGTTAACTGGAAGATTTCACATGCAATTGAGACATTTGCCTTATAAGTCAAGGATGGTATATGAATGGTTGTTCTAGGATCTATAGCAGGTATAGAAAGTTTAAGAGACTTGACAAAGTTATATAGGTAATGAGATGGAAGCTAGGAGGTACAGTGGATAAAGCACTGGTCTGGAGTCAGGAAGACCTGAATTAAAATCCAGCTTCACACATTTACTAGCTGTATGAGCCTGGGCAAATCATTTAAAGTTTACCTGACTCAGATATCTTAACTAGAAAATGAGTATAATAATAGGTCCTGTCTCCCAAAGTCACTGTGAGGATAAAATAAGATAATATTTGATAAGGGCTTAGCACAGTGCCTAGCACATAGTAGTTACTTAATAAATGCTTTTATTCTTTCTTAGAAGAAACAGCATTAAAATTTTGGTCCTTTGGCTCCAAATCCACTTCTCTTCCATCACTCCACACTGTCTCCCATAAGAACTTGGTTACTTATTCTATATTGTATTTAATATTAAACTATGCAATTGGCAGCAAATAATATATCTCTGCAGTTACCAAACTCTGAATTAATTGCCTGTCATCATTAACTAGAATGAACTAAGTTAAGAGACATGGTGGTATAATGGAAGAGGACTGAGCTAAGAATCAAATGACCTGAGTTGTAGTTGAGGGCAGAAGTCTAAGATGGCACATGAATTTGTCATTCCTATTTTTCTGATTATATTGCCTCATATTCATTATACTGCTGGTCATTTATGCCAAAAAATATCTAGTTTTCAATATGTTTGCCTTTCCATTCAAAAGCTTTCCTCTTATCCAGTCTCATCAATGTGCTATGGATTCTCTTCCTATCCTTTTTTTTAATATAACCATAGTCATTTTCTTTATATATAGGGTAAAATCAATATATCACACATTCCCAGATTCTTCTCCTTTGTACTAGTCAACTTTGTTTCTTTTGGGGATGGGGGACAGTAAAGGACAATGGGGGGAGAGTTTCCATTTTCTAATCCTTCCAAAAGCACCCTGGAACTATGAGATAACATATTGCTTAGATCTGTTTGCTCTGAGCCATGTGTTATCTCAGAATGCCATATGTTTTATTCTAGCATTTTCTTCAATTGTGTCCTTTCTTTAAGGTTTAACTCACTGAAGGATGTTAAGAAATTGTATGTTTCAAAGAAAGCAATGCTGAATTTCAGTGTGTTTGACTTGGTATGTTTTCACTTAAATTCTTTATGGGTTAGAATTTTTAAAAAATCATTTTGAGAATTAAGATACTACTGATCACAAAACAAAGTATATCTGAAATACCCATTCTATTACCTATAAAGAAATATGTATATCTTTGACCAATTTTAATTGATATAATACTTAAATACTTCAATGAATCCATGATCTCATGCATGAGGTTACTGTCCTCAACAATTCAGATTTCAACCCATTCATATTGTTTTATTTTGAGGAACTCTTGCCCATGACCTATTATAAATGTGTCAAAGGACATCTAGTCATCGGGTGTGGTGGTGTATGTCTATCTCACTTAATTTTGAGGCTAAGGCTAGCAGATCTCTTCAGCTCCAGGGTTTTGAGCTTCAGTGGGTTGTGCCAATCAGTTGTCTGTATTATATTTGACATTAATATGATGAACCTGAAGGAAGACAGGGACACAAAATTGTCTAAGAAAGGTTAAATGGACTGACCTCAGAAATGTAGCTGGTCAAGGCTCCTATGCCTAGGGAGATGGGGCTCATGAATTTGTAGTGAAATGGGGCTACTGTACTTCTAGCGTGTAGCCAGTGGCTCAGTAGATAGAGCACTGGGCCTGGAGTTAGGAAGACCTGTATTCAAATCCAACCTCAAACACTTCTTAGTTGTGTGACTCTGGACAAGTCACTTAACTTCTGATTGACTGACAAAAAGGATCCACTGGATCCAATGGAGAAGGAAATGCAAACGACTTCAATATCTTTGCAAAGAAAACCCCAAGTGAGGTCATGGAGGATTGGAAGTGACTGGAATGACTGAACAGAAACAACAAAAACAACAGCTTTTAGCCTGGGCAAGATAGGGTGAGCTAGTCTCTTTAAAAAAAAAACAAAACCAAACTAATAAATAAAAATAGCCATAACAAAAACTCTTTAAAAAAAGACAACTCAATATTCTAGAGAACTTCCTCAAATTATCTTGATATTTGGGGATATCAGCAAAACATATGGGCAATACTTTGGTTATTCTTTGTTCTGAATACATGACCAGGCCCCCTTTCTTTTCAGGACATACATATTTTTGATCCTTAATGCACTTCTATCACATAATTTTTGGTTGTCAAGATAATTCAACTTCTGTTTGTTCATCTCAATCTCTTCATTGTCCTTTGGGTGACCTTCTATTTTGTCATAATAACAATTGCTATTGATATTGCATTTTAGAGTTTTCAAAATATTTTATTTGCATTATTCCATTTGAACCTAAGAATCCTTTGTGATAGGCAGTACATGTAATATGAAGGGAACTGATATTCAGAAAGTTTAAATGACTTTTCCATGGTTATATTACTAGTAAGTATCAGAAATGGTACTTTCTTGACCTCCCAAGTCCATCACTGCAGGTACTACATCACAATGCCTCTCCATTATAATGAATTCTTGATAATATTTGTTGATATAAGAGATGAGTTTAGATAGTAAGAAATATTTTTAAACTGTGGAAACCATTTCTATTTAGCTTCGTAAGTATATATACTTAGTCCAATCCACACTCACATCCTTTTCTCCTTTCTTTGTGACCAGGATCTTGACTAGGTGATACAAAAGGAATCCTGAAGGTGCCACATATAATTCATATGTGCGTAATTGACAAGAATGACCATTTTTATGATAGACAATCCTAAGTACAGAGAATTATCCGACATCCTAGAGGTAATAAAATGGGTCATTGGAAAAAATAAAAAATCTAACCCAAATCTCCCAGGACTCTTTTACTAGGTTCTATCCATGAGAAAATACTGCTTTGCCATCAAAGACCCTAATATTAACAAGGAATCTACATTGTGTCATAGGTAAAACTATCTCATTTTTCCCTTGACCTCTAGGAAAATGGGAAACACAGTCTTCTCAGAGAGGATATTTTCACTGCCACCAAAATTACCCTAGGTCTAGTTATTAACATGACTCTAGATTGTTTAAAAGAGAAAATAAATGAGATTTTGGTGGGGCAGGAGGAAGAGAAATGTCCAAATTTTAATGGGGGGAGGAGGAGAGAGAGAGATTGCATTAAATATCCTCCTTTGGGTAGGAATTATACCTGATAATCTCTTACTTTCCTTCCAACTCTGCTATGATTTCACATTGAAAAGAGTCAAATGGAAAGGCAATGGGCTCTAAAGTGAAAATTGGCCCCTCACTGATCTCTCACAAAACTGCTAGGAGAGTAGAAAGTGTGTTATCATTGGTTCTGTTTTATACTTAATGATTTTAATTTGTTTCATTGTTTTGAAGGAACATACCAGTTCAAAGACATTTCATATCAGCCAAGGAATCATTTATCACATTGTTATTACTACCACTATTTTAAAATTTTTATTTATTTTATTCTGAACTAGAGAAATAAAACAAGCATTTCCATAACATAGCAGAATAGAGAAAAAGATGATTGTACATGAAACTGTGAATCTATTATGTACAACGTGCTGTTGCCTTTAAATATATAATAAAATTATCATGTAACTTTTTCCTTTTCTTCTCCCTCCTTCCACCCTAGAAATGTTTACCATTAGACACACATATACATGTGTGTATAGAAATATACATATATTGTACATATACATATATGCATATATATATAAATATATGTGGATATGTAAAACCATTCTATACATACTTCTATTTATCAGTTCTTTGCCTGGATACAGATGATGTCTTCCTTCATATGTATGGATAGGTGAACAATTTATGAAAAAACAAGAGATAGAGGGCACTGCTATTTTGAATGAGTTGTGTAATTAAGAAATAAATCCCAATTAAGCAGTTAATATATAAAGATATAGTTTGAAACTTAAGGAATCTTTGTAGCTTTCTTGAGGTCACAGAAGAAATTGAAGACAGAAGCAATGTGAGCACTGGAGGATTTTCAGCCTCAAGCACTAGGTATCAATATAATACCACTACTTTTCTGTAATACTTTCCTACTACTAGCCCTGTAGGATAGATAATGGAAATATTAATATCCCCATTTTACAGTTAAGAAAACTGATACTTTAAAAGGTGAAGAGATTTGCCCATTTCACTAGTGTCAGATCCTGGATTTAAATCAAGGCTCCCAAGTCCACATCCAGAGCCTCTTCTGTTATGCCAATTTCTGCCTAGTTCATCATAATCTATTATAAACAGCCAGCAAGCATTTATTAAACACCAACTATGTGCCATGCACTATGCTCTACAGTAGAAATACAAAGATAAAAATGAAATTGTGTTTTCCCAAAGAGTATTTACATTCTATTGGCAGAAACAACATATATGTATAAAAGAATATACAAAATATATCCAAAACAAATGCAAGGTAAGTTGTGGGGATGGCATTGGCAGCTGGGGGGAATCAAAAAAGATTTCACATACTCTGAGGATTGAATACATTACATAAAACATCATGATGACGGGTCTAGTAAAATCGAAAACTTTGCAAGACAGACAGTGGAAAGGTACTTGACTAAGTTTGATGATCATTCTCAGGTAGGTAAATAATGAAATCATTCCTCCTCTGATGTCTTTGGTCAAGGTTGTGTAACTTTCTATTTTAGTTCAAAATTTGCCGAGTGTGACATTACCGCAGGACTCTACTGCAAACTTGGCCTAATAAAGACTGAATTCTTAGTGATTCCTAAGAAAAAGAATTCAGTCAATAGCCATTCACCAAAGCAAAGCAGATCTTTCAGGAAAGACGATATGAAAATCTCAAGCTTTACACACAATGTGCAAAGCTTCTCACAAGGGAACACTGATTTCTTAAAATGATAGGAAAGGAGGAAATAGTTTTAAAAGAGACTGTAAACTGAATTTATTCATTTCAAAAGTCTGTCAGAAGAAGATATTTCTCTGGTGCAATCACTCTCTTCATTTCCTTCTGACTGATTAGTTTTAAAGATATCTCTATATTCTTCTATATTCTATCTATTATGGAGAATGATCAATTTATACTGTTATTCCATTATTAAAAGAATGTAGATTTGGAAGAAAATTTTGTTTTCTCTAAAAATACTTTCAGATACACATTTAACTTTTATGGTAATACATTGAAACTGAATATACTAACTTAATAAAACTATTTATTTCTCATTAACATCAAATAATTATTGAACCATGTGAGCTCTTCTTAGATCTTCTAAACCTGTAGGTCTAATTGATATATCATTCTTCATCTTTGTCCAGCCAACTCCATTGTCTCACCCTACAACTTCTTTCTTCTAACAGCTGTCAGATTGCATGCCTTTCTTCCCATGAAAATTTGCATTCATCTTATAACTTACTGCTGGGGAGGTATGGAGGAGAGGAAAAGGTGAGTGAGGGTTGCTTTGTATTCATGCTGGAAGTTGGTTTAATAAGCCAAAATGTGTCTCTGAGGTTATCTGAGATGTAAGTTCCAGGTCTATAGTAGAATAGAATGAGCACATAATGAAGAAAGGAGATCAAGTTCTAGCTATGCCAACATCTCATTTTATTATCAGGAATAAGTTACTCATCAGGTATGTTTTAAAAGGAAATTCTTGATTAACTGTTGATTAAGTTAGATGGCTTCTGGGTTCCCTTCTAGTTCTGATATTCTGTGAATCTACCCTTATGGAACTTATTGAAGAAGTGGTATATAGTCTCTTCTCTTCAGAATGAGTAGTAGTCTCTCACTTAGATAAGGATGCTGGAATAATAACACATAGTCTAAAGCACAAAAAGACTAATTTCAAGGCTAAATACAAGACAACTCTAGAATGGTAGGTTACGTCCCTAAAAGCATGGCCTTTCCTTTCTTTGGCAGATGTCTACTCAAGTTAAGCTGATGCAGATCCTACTGTCACCCAGAACTCCATAGTGACTATAACCAAGGAATCCCCTTCCCCCATCATGGTTCTCTCCCTATTTTAGAATTGGTCTTGACCTTGACCTTGTCAGTAGTGGCTGACTAATAGGTAGCTGTGAAAGGAGGAGCTATGTTACCCTAGATGTCCTGGGGCTTTGGCCTGAATCTTGGGAGAAGGCTGCTGAAACTGTCTATGAGATCTCTAATCACATATCAGGCCACTTTGGCCGGGCTTCAAGCTGAAGTTCCAGAATTTAGTAGTTCTCCCTGTTACAGTAGGAGGCTAGAAGTAGGGATAGGGAGAAGAAGTGCAGGTTTCTTTTGTAAAGGGGGCTAGGCAAGGATGTATAAATAGCTCCTTTATCAGGATCTTCTAGACACTGAGGAAGGCACAAAGATGAAAAAAAAGATATGTTACTATCCATGAATCTTGTAATTAACTAGGAAATATAAGATATATAAAAAACAACTACAATGCAAAATAAAAATAAGATAAAATGAAGGGATCAGAAAAGGATTCATGGAGGAGAATCTTCATGGATCTGGATTATAAAGGATGGGTTGGATTTCATTGAGTGGAAATGACTAGAACAGGCCATTCCAGGCCTAGGGAAAATTATGTATGGAGGCTGGATAGGTTGAGCGGCCAGTTTGGCTGGAGGGGTAGAATATATGAAGTAAAATCATGTAAGATGAAGATGGTGAGGTTAACTGGTACCATATTATAGAGCACTTGGAATGCTAAGCTAATATATAATGACATTAATCAATAGACAATTCTGAGTCATTGAATGATTTTGAGTATTGGAGCAATATCATTTAAACTGTACATTAGATAATGATTCTGACAGAGGTATATAAAGTAGAATGAAAGGAATGAGATTTGAGGTACAAAGATCAATTAGTAGGTTATCACAATAGTTTTAAAGGCAATGAATATTAGTAAACATTTCTCTAGAGTACAGCATTACAGTAGGAGGAATATATAAAAGGAAAGAGATGTGAAATATCCTTTGGAAGTCCTTTGAAACTGATTGGATAAAGGAGGTAAGAGAGAGCGAGGAATAAAATATAATATACAGATTTTAAGAATGAGTGCCTAGTACAGTGATAGCACCATTAACAGTAAGAATCTAAGAGATGGAATAGGTCTGAGAAATAAGAAATTCATTTTGGACTTAAAAAGTTAGAGATAGAGGCAGCTAAGTGGTGCCCTGAAGATAGAGCCCTGCAATCAGGAGAACCTGAATTCGAATCTGGCCTCAGACCAAACACTTGACACTTACTAGCTCTGTGACCCTGGGCAAGTCATTTAACCCCAATTGCCTAAAAATAATAAAAAAAAGAAAGTTCGAGATGCCAGCAGAATATACAGATGAGTCATAAGATCACAGGATCGTAGACTTTGAGCTGGATGGGACCACTAAAATCTTCTAGTCCAACCCCTTCATGGCCCATGGAGGGGTCAGACTTTGGATCTAGGTCCTTGGTCAGCTAGTTGGTACAGTGGATACAGTATTATAACTAGAGTAAGAGATAACTGAATACAAATCCTGCCTCATATGCTTGCTAATTGTGTGACCCTTGGTGAGTAACTTCACCTCCGCTTGCCTCAAATTCCTCATCTATAAAATGGGGATGTCAATAATAGCATTTATTTTCCAGAGTTGTTTTCAACATAAAAGAGTATTTTAAAAGCATTTTATACAGATTAAAGCACTATATAAATGCTAGCTATTATTATTGTTGTTATTGTTGCTATTGTTTTACTTCAAACCAGTGATCTTTCCATTATATCACAGTGGGCTTGTCTAATACACAGTTGGTTATATGAATTCGTAACACAGTAGAGAGGGCAGAGCTGTTATAGATTTGAGAGTCATTTACTTGGAAGTGATAAAAGAAGCCATGTGGCTGGAAGAACCATATACAGGGAATAGAATTCTAAATTCCTCCTTGCAGTTCTGTGCTCAGCCCACAAGGTCATTCCTTTCAACATGTTAAATTGTTAATTATGTGTTCTAGCTTGTCCTTTCTTTATACAGAAAGGTTGAATAGTGATATTTAAGTATCCTTTTACAACAGGGGGCAATTTCTTGCAGGGTGATCATTATTAAAATTGCACAGACATCTATATAAGTAAAGAAGTTTGTAATGGGAATAGACTAATTCATTTAATGGGCTCAGTTTCTCTTCCTACTCACCATTATCTGTACTACCTGCTTAGAAATGTGAAAGTTCTTTTTCCATCCTCCTAATTTTGTGGACTTAGAAAAATATTGATTTGGATTACTTGGGCGATTCCTACACAAATGTCATTTTTAATTTAATAATAAATCCTTGACTTACAGATCTACCCCAAGTAGAAGAAACTTCTCCTGGCAACATAATTGATTGAAACTAGCATAGTTCTTGATATTGTATTTATTAAGTACTTGAAAAATGAGCAAAAAACAGTGCCAATGCTACATTCTAACAACTCTATGGTTGTTATTTTCTCTTCATCTTCACTAGGAAAAAATGTTATTATGGGGGAATAAATAACAGGTTGAGAGTAAGGAAAATTGGTTGTATACGGGAGAGAAGGGAGAGGGTTGTTTAGTTCACCGGTATCAAAGTCAAATAGAAATGGGATCACTACAAGCCACATATTGACTAAAAATGGCAAATTAACATTATCTTTATGGCATTGTATTTTTATTTATTTTGTTAAACATTTCCCAATTAAATTTTAATCTGTTTCCCAAGAGGAAATTTTGACACCTCTGGGACTAGAGCTCAGCTCTAGGGCCTTAAACAGTGTCTCTGGCCTTCAGTTTCTTCATTTGTAAATTTAGGATAGGGTTCAGAGGGTGGTTGAGGGCAAGGTCTTGCATTAGATTACCAAGATACCTTCTAACTCAAAATCTATGACAGTCTAAAAAAAGCTGATAGCTTAGTCATGCCAGAGAATGCCTCATGCCTTATATTTCTTGTGAAATATTTTTTCAACCTGATTGAAAGTACACAATAAAAATGTTTTATGTGGATATTTGTCTTCCCTTTTCAAAGTACATTTCTTGTCCTCTAACATTTCTTACATCCAGATAGAACTTAAACTTCATTACTTTCTACCTACCAGATATTACAAGCACATGTCCTTTCCTCTCAGTCTCCATTTTTATTTCCCTTTTATAGGCTCTAATCATGACTCATCAAAACATTCCTACAATGGCCCCCACTGATCTCAGGTTGTCAGTCACCAAAACATTGTAAGGAATACATTTCAGGACCATTGCTTTATTATCAATATGCTTTGCTACTTCTGCTAGGCTGACCTTCCTGACCAGTTGGCCTTTGGTAAGGATGGTTGGCCTCTTCTCCACTACTGTTTGCTTCCTGGAGTAATGGTTACAAGGATTGGGCTAGAATCTTGGTTGCCTGGGTTCTGCATTAAGATCTCTAATGAGGGGGAACATACTACTTCCTGAGACAGCCCATTTTACTTTTCAACAGCTCTAATTGTTAGAATTCTTTCTCATTGATATCAAGCTTAAATTTGTCTCATTACAAGTTCTAGCCATTGTTTGCATTGTTTTATATTATTTTCAATCACTCTACCAAATACTTTGTATGGTATCATATATCATCAAATATCATGCCCCTCTCTACTGTTTGTTCCAGATAGCTCTTCTCCTTACACAAAACTGTGTAATATTCTCTTTCCAAATTCATCTTCTACTACTTTTCTACACTAACCAATACACTAACCAAACTAATCTACTCATCATCCCGTGAACATGTCAAGGGTTGACTTTCTGCCTATATATAACACATACCCTATTCCTGCCCCATTATAATTGGAGGTTGGATCAAACCCAAGTACCTTCATGAAATCTTCTGTAATCACCAAAATCAATGGAGATCTCTCAGTCCTAAGAGCTCTCTTAGAATTTATCATCTGCAATTCTGATTTGGTTCTTAAACAGAACGGACAGGTCATTTTTGTGTCCTAGACAAGGGTTTAAAATTGTGCCTCCTGAATTTCAAAATTGCATCCCATATATCTACCAGAGATTTTTAACCTTTGCTGTAACTTGTTTAACTTGAATTACTACAAAAATAAATACCCAGGTTTAGTGGAAAGTGCAATTTTCTCACATCAAACATACATACATTCATAAAAAGTTATGCTAAGGCATTTTTTGTATTGAACTAACCATCATCTTGACTACATATTTAAATAGCAACAAAAGGGAATGTTTGAATTTATTATGTATATGGCTTATCTCTCTAACTACATGGTGAACACTTGAGAACAGGGTCCATTATTTTATGTTACTACAATGCCAGGCTTAATAATAGCAATAAAGGCTTCTGATTCTCAGCTGTGGGAGGAATTGGAAAAAGGCAAACCTACTAATACATTCTGAATTAGTACAACTATTCTGGAAAGCAATATAAACTTACAATAAGAAAATTATTTAAATATCTATACCATTTTTACCCCAAGATCTTACTGCTAGGTATATGGTTCAAAAAGTTCATTGACAAAATGCAAGGTACATTTTATATCATAATACCAAACAGTAATGTGTGTGTATGTTTGTGTATGTGAGAGAGACAGAGAGAGAGAGAGAGAGAGAGAGAGAGAGGAGAGAGACAGCAACAGAGAAGAGAAGGGGAGAGAGGGAGAGAGAGAAAGAGAGACAGAGAGAGAGAGAAAGACAGAGAGAGAGAGAAAGACAGAGAGATAGAGATAGAGATAGATAGATAGAGAGAGAACACACAAAGAAGTAGAAACAAAGTAGATACCATCAATTAGGAAGTGGCTAAACAATTTGTGGCACATTAATCTAATGAAATATTATTAAGCTGTAAGAAAACAACTTATCCCTGAAGAAAAGATGAGAATATGCTACCATCATTGAAGAGGTGGGACATTCTATATATGGAACATTGCATATGCTGTCAGACACAAATGTTATGTCTGTTAGTTTTGTTAAACTGCTTTTTTCCCTCTTTTTTTTCTTTTAAAATTTTTGTTGTGGTAGTGATTACAAAGAATGGCTCTTGGGGCAACAAAGGCTGAGGAGTATATTCAGAAGTGAAGGTGAAATATGTTTTCATGAATGTTTGCCTTTATTTGAATTCCTGTCTTTAAAGTAACTGAAATATTGATGTCTTTAAATAAGCACTTTATTAAAAAGGAAGAAATCAGGTAAGGAAAAGATAGGATTGCGATTGGCACTACTACAGATTTTGATTAACTTTTCTTTTTCACATCACAGTTACATTTGTGTACATGCAGCTTTTCCCATCTAAGTGATCTTGACAGGCTAGAACATTGAGCCCAAACTGCTCGTAATGAAATTTAATAAGGACAAATATAAAGTCTTATACTTAGGTTAAAAAATTTAATTTCGAAAGTATAGGAGTTTAACTGAATTGAATACCAGATGAAAGTGCTCTGGAATGAAATAAGCCAACAATGAAATGCAGCTATTAAAAACAAAGCTAACACAATCTTAGCCTACATTCCTATAGTGTCATCAGAAGTAATCATTCCATTATACACTTCTTTTTTGTTTGTTTTTTTAATTTGTCACTTCATCATTACAGAGAACCCCTGATGAAGGTACAATGCATATCTGAAATTAGTCTCTTCATTACATGCTCAGAAAGCTTCTGGGAGTAGGAAGGCGGTATTGAGATGTTAAGCAAATTGTGATCAAAAAGTTTGTATATATCAGAAGCAGGAGGATTTAAACTCAGATTCCCCTGACTACAAGATTGGCCCAGTACCTACTAAGCTACACTATCTTTCCAATGTACATTAAGCCAGTTTAATTATGGGAATTGCATTTTCAGAAGAATACTAACAAATCAGTGCAACTAGATGGCTTAATAGATAGAGCCCTGGGCCTAAAGTCAGAAAGATCTGAGTTCAAATCTAGCCTAAGATACTTACTGTATGACCTTGGGCAAGTCACTTAACATAGGCTTCCATGCATGGACCTCAGTGCTGGAATGGGCATTATGTGATTATCAAGTCCAACCTTAACTCATAAAAAATAATTATCATTACCTCCATTCTATAGATTGATACGAAAGCTATTAAGTGACAAGATCAAGGTCAATCACCTTTAAATCCCTGTAAACTTTCACTAGAGCTAGCATAGTAGAGTAGGTATATAGTATTGGACTTAGGGTCGAGTGTTGCCTCTGACACACATTGGTTATCTCACCCTGGGCAAATCAACTTTCCATGTCCCCAGGAAATTCACCAAGACTATAAATTGCAGAGAGGTGTTGATCTGCCTCAAGTAAGTTTCTCATGAAGAACTCCTTATATTAATGCTATAGCTGAGATTTGAGGAATAGGATCTTTCAGTAGCAAGCTAACTCAGAAATCAAAAAAGAGAACCATTAACTGTTACCAAAACAAATTATTTATATTACCTTAGACAAAAACTAAAACCAAATACCAATAAAAATTATATAATACATTTTCTCACATATTTGAAACCAGAATCTAGCTATGACCTTAACCCAATCCCCCAGTTTCTCATATAGTTTCTTAACAACTATAAATTGAAAAGATTGTCTCTGAGGTTGCGGTTGAAAGAGGTACCAAGGGAGAAGTGAAAAACATGATAATTATCCATTTGCTTATTTCTGAGAAATGTGAAAAAGTGCTTAGGAGAGCTTCCTTAATAGCATATTGCACTTTCAAACCATTCCCTTCAAACAAAAATAAACATCAAGAGAACAGTAATTTATCAGCTGAACTTCATAGTAATGTGCAAAATCTAGTGTTCACTACTACCCTGAGAAACAGGTCAGCAAAAGTTAATTTTTTGGCTTCACTTACTAGCAACAGGGGCACAACATGTACAGAGAAGACAGGGTCACTGCTTATTTGATTTGATTTTTTTTTTGGTGTCCTGAATCTATTTTCTAAGCCCAAATATAATTCCCCATTGATCTGACACTACATTGCTCTCCTCAAAACCCAACTCCAATTGAGTGATTGCAACCATTAATGATACAAAACATATCCCTTTTCATAATCATTGGATTGCTCAGGGTCAGACAACCTATTTAGTGGTAAGGCTGGGACAGAGCTACATGTAGGGACTTTGCATTGACAGTGTTCCCAAAGCAAATGCCAATGTTCCATCTCCTAGATAATTGGGGGAGGGCAATATCTAATTAGGCCATAAAATGGGGCAGCACTTCCAAATGCTAGAACTTAGTGCCAAATTACTGCTGGCAACTAAACTTGAAAGATTCTGATTGAATTACACCTTTTCTCCATTAAACTATATTAGGAAATATGAGGATTGAGGAGGGGAAAATTCAATATTTTGAAAAATGTGTGATCTCATCTATGTGATTATACCCCAAATGATGCAGATCAAACTTCATTCATAGCCTCTCATTCTGTGTGATATCTACCAACATTTCCCTTAATCATCCATGGAGAATCCACTCTATGTGCTAGAGGGGGGAGGTTCCTTGACAGTGTGTGGGTATCAATGGCACATATGGGCTAACCATTAGTTAAATCTCATCACCACAGCTTCTTTTCTGGTAGTTCATCTCTTTGATGATCTCCCATAGGCCACTTCACTTATGTTATTCTTAACTGACAGTGTGGACTAGTCTCCTCACATATACAAAGACCCTTTCTGTAGCCCTCTGAGTGATGACCAACTTTAACTCTTAAACGACTATGCCATTCTGTAATTCAGAGCCATATAACCAACACTAGGAAAATATTTTTAAGACACGGAGTCTTTTTTTTAGGAAAAAGCTTGAGATCATTAAAAACATAGCTCAGTATCCCAAAGCCAAGCTAGCCCATTGTGAATTTAGAAAATCAGGCCAGTGGGGGAAAGAATAAAGTAGCTTGAAGCATTTAGTTTTATAAAAAAAAGACTGTGAAGAATAGTTTATTTAAAAAGGCTAGCTTGAGGTAAATGCTAGTTAATTTTAAGGACTGTTCCAAATTTCTTATATACAAGATAGAGGGAAATAGAAAATTTGCCTAGCCATGGTCAAGTCATTACTCTACTCAAAAACATTTCATTGCTCCTAATTACAGAGTTAAAACTGTTTTTCTTGGCATTCAAGGTCCTCCACAGTCTAGCACCACTCTGTCTCCTAGTCATATTCCTGGTATATACTTGATGCTTTTGACCAGAAGTCTCCAGATTTTCTTGATCATATATTCTATCATTAAAAATATGTTATCACACAACCTCAATATACATGTATTTACTTATTTCTGAATTGCATATATATGCTACATTTAGTTAAATAGTAATAATTGTGTTGTTAATTAACATAAATTTTTAAATGATGAGATAAAGGTGAAATAACATTTGATCTTAAGAGTCAATAGAAAGCCACTGGAGTTTATTGGATACGTGAGTGATATGATGAGACTTCTGCTTTAGGAAAATCACTATAGTAGTTGTATAGAATATAGATTAGAGTGGGCCTTGGAGAACCTTGAGATGGGCTGAACAATTGGAAGTCTATTGTAATAGTCCAGATGACAGGTGATGAGTTTGACTAGGCTGAATTAGGGTGGGGGCTGTGTGAATAGAGAGTAGATAACAGAGATGTGAAGGGAGAAAAGACATGATTTGTCATCTGGTTGGATGTGTGGAATGAGGGAGGCACTGAAGTTTTGAGCTAGGCAGAGTAGAAGGATGGTGATGCCTTCAAAGACAATAGGAAAGTTCAGAAGATTAGTGAGTAGTGGAGGAAACAATGTAATGAGAACTGTAATATGTTGCAGCTCATTCATGCTTGCTCATCCCATATGACTCTCTCTGTGAGGGCAGGTAGGTAATTCTCTTACCGGTAACTTCCCTGCAGCACAGACCCAACCTTCCCAAGGACAAATGTCATAGCCATAGCATGCTTGGGACAGACAAAGAGCTGGGTATGCTGAGAAGCAAGTTGGAATTTTCTCACTGGCACTTATATAGCTGATACTCCTGGCACTTATGTAATAAGTTATAATTGCCTCAAGGGTTGGTTAGAAGCCGGACTCAGAAAAAAAGGAGGTTGGTAGTTTGCACAGAGGCGGGAAGAAAGAGTGGGGAGACTTGGATTTTGGGTAGGTGTGGTTATCCTAGAGACAAGTTTCACTATTAGTGATAGCAGGGAGGATGAGATATAACCCATCTTCCCACCCTTTGACTGACTGATCACACACCAATTAGGTTTTTTCCATGGCCCCAATTTTGGAAACCATTGTTCTAGGCAAAGTAGACAACTCGGTAACCTGAACATTCTGCGTTTTTCCTTCCTTGTGCCATTGCTTATGTTGTGCTATGTTTCTAAAATGTTCTCTTTTATTGTCGTAAGTCCCTACTTATTGTTTAAAATTCAACTCAGATGCTACCTCCCTCATGAAGCTTTCCCTGATCCTCCCCAGTGGCTACCAATAGTTTTTTGAACCTGATTTATAAAGGATTATTTTGCATCATTACCGGTGTCTTCCCCTAAGGACAGGAGAAGATCTTATCTATATAGTGTTCTGCACCTAACAGAAAATATACATGCATGTATATATGTGTGTGTGTGTGATATATACACATATATATGCTATATTACAGGGTTAAGTGACTTGCCCAGGGTCACACAGTTAGTGTCTGAGGCCGGACTTGAACTCAAGAACATGTTTTCCTGACTCCAGGCCTGGTACTCTATCCACTGTGTCACCTGGCTGCCCAAAGTGACAATGTATTATAATTATATAACATATTGCATAATTATTAATTATATATTATGAAACAGGGGCAACTAGGTGGTATATATATGAGGAAATAGTTCAAGTCTGGCCTCAGATACTTTCTAGCTGTGTGACCCTGGGCAAGTCACTTAACCCTGTTTGCCTTTGTTTCCTCATATAGAAAACAAGTTAGAGAAGGAAATGATAAACCACTTCAGTATCTTTGCCAAAAAAAAAATCCCAAATGGGATCACAAAGAGTCGGATATGACTGAACAACAAAAAATTGTGAAACAATGGTTCAAGTTACAGATTAAGATGTTGAGAAGTCTCAAATCAGGAATGCGTGCACACACACACACACACACACACACACACACACACACACACTCTCCAAATAGGGAATATGGATTTTATCACCTTAAAGCTATTGATGTTGGCTCCCTTGGCTGTCTCCACTAAGAGTCCCCATCAAGACTGAAGGCTGGGCAATTGAGAATTTGGAATTCATAGCTGAGAAAAAGGTTCAGGGATGAAGATCAAGATTGAGGTTAAGTAAGATGTGGCAATTGGAGGTGGAAATATCGAAATGGAGAAACAAAATGGGGATAGGAATTTGGGATTTAAGATAGGAAAGGGTCTTGGGAAGGGAAAATTAGTAAGTCTAACTTGGGTTTTCCTTCCTATTTCCTTTCTTCTTCTCCTTCTTTCTTTCTTCCCTTCACCCTCAATACTATCCTCAGTTCTGCGTAAAAGCATGAACCAGAGACTGAGATAGGTGAGGAAAAACTAGTACTTGGAAACTCAAGAGCAGGCAATAAAGCAGTATTCCTTCCCTTCCTCCCCTCTACCAGATGTGGGGGAAAATGAGGGGAAAAAGTTGAATAAAGGGAAATAGGAATTGGCTGAAAGATCTTTCTTCCCCTCTTTTCTTTTTTTCTCTTTCCTCTCCAACAGCAGGGGAGGACGAGAAACAATGGATACTACAGGGGCAAGGGAAAGGAAAAGGGACCCTAGTAGAGAGAATCACCCAGTGTTAGTAGGAGAGGGAACGATACAGAGAATTTTTGTAGCCACTAGGCTGAGGGAGTCATTAGCAACTAGGGACTACTCTAAAATGAATTGGTAAATTGAGAAATTTATGCACTACATGCAAATGCTAGTAGCTATCCTCAGACAAAATAAACCTGGAGACTTCTTTAGAACTTGAAAGAAATTTAAAATATCCCTGAAAGAAGCTGGAAATCACTGGAGTGTGTAAAGGGGAGAGGGGAAAAAAAATCAATCAGTACCTCTATGATGTATCATTTGCATGGGCCGCCATTGATTAGAAGTTCTCTGGGTATTTTTTGGTGTTAGTGAAAAACTGCTTTTCTAGTTCACTTTAAATTTCTGATGACCCCCAAAGTACTTTGTCAAACTACGAAGGAAAAAGTATTAGCTTTTATTAAGCGCCTACTATGTAACACTGTGCTAAGTGCTTTACAATTGTTAGCTCATTTGATCTTCACAATAGCCCTGTGAGTAGTAGGTGCTATTATTATTATTATCCCCAATTTACAATTAGGAAACTGAGGCAAAAAGAGGTTAAGTGACTGACCCGGGGTCACATAGCTAGTAACTGTTTGAGGTGGTATTTGAATTCAGGTCTTTCAGACCCAGCAGTCTATCTACTGTACTACCTAACTAACTCTGAAAATGTGGCTTTCAACTTAGTTTTAAGACTGATGACAATAAGTCTTTGAAATAAGATTTTGAAAGGCTTTGGTTTAGCAAGCAATCAAGACCAAGAGAAGAGAAGGTAAGTATTTCCCACTGCGGAGGGAAGATAAGGGCATGCATATAACGGACAGGGTATGGGAAACATGGAAGAATGAGTTGGAGAAATAAGGAAATATAGTGAAAAAAAGATTATAAATCATAGGGCCTGGTTGATTCTTTATCCTTCTTCTTCCAAGAAACCTCCAGGGAGAAACTGGGCAAGACACTTAAAATGATTTGGGTCTTAGCTTCAATTGTATAACAAGCGATTTGGACCAGATAACATCTAAGGTCCCTTCAAACTATAAATCTATGAAATAGAGGGAAGTGGGAATTGGCTAGAGGCTGTTCTTGGCTCCACTCCTTTTTTGTTTTTCCCTTTTTCCCCAATAAACAATTTTCATGACCCCACAATGCAATGCAATGGTGAGGAGCTACATGGAGGAATCAGTGGAAATCACCAAATGAAAGCTACATGTGAGCTGGCATGGGAGAAATGCAAGTTTGTCCTAGAATACGGTGAGACATACCAATGGCATAGAAGAAAAAAAGGAATAGATGAAAATTGTGAACAGGTGAATGTCATATGGAATTGTGGAAGGAAGGTATACTCAAGGCAATGGAGAAAATAATATTTAACTAGCAGAACACAATGAATCATGCTTTGCTTTCCACCATTCTCTATATCCTGTTGTTAAGAAAACTGAATCTCAGTATTCTGTTTCTTATAATACATGATTATGTTATATAATCTATAGCTATGCCAGTGTTAGGTGGAGTTGCTAATAGAGTATTGGAATTCACGACTGCCTTTTACATTTTTCCTGTCACAGCTAGAACTTTCTATTACTGGGCAGCTGGGTACCATAGGGTAAGATTTAAGGTTGAATCTCTCTTTTTAGCAGCGGTTTGCCAAAAGGACTGATTATAATGTTAAGTAACCCAACAGTGTCTCAGAGCAAGAAGTATTGTAGAGGTATTTTATGATTCATCATATATACATGCACACATGCATGTGCACACACACACACTGGTTATTTGCCTTTTCTGACCCCCATTTTTTAGACATTTTCTGGATTCTCTTAAAGGATGATCTGCAAAGATTAGGTTATTAAGGATTAAGGATTGATGGAAGTAATGTCTCACTTGATGCAATTTTTTGTTAGAGAATTCCACAGTGACCTTGTAGCTGTCCCTTGGTTGTTCTGTGCTTTAGGGAATGAATATGAAATTAGAACAAAAAATGATGATTCATTTCAAGAGTATTATGGGGTTGACTTCTTAAAGCACCTAACAAAGAAAGGGCTTAAGGATTTGTCAAACTTATAAAAGAAATGGTATATTCTGCAATGGTATGTGTGGTTTTTTTTTTTTCCATTTCCTTATCTGATTACACTCTCAGCTATGGTTTGGCACTACCTGAAAAGACATAGAGACTATCAATAGTCAAGTCAAAAATAGTAGGGCTATTGTTGAAATTCTAATAGCTGACAATGTTTGACAAGTTATTTTATAACCTTTTTTCCTTAGTTTTCACATCTGTACAATAGAGCTATTAAAAGTCCTCTGTGGTTGCTAAAAATAATGATCGTACAACATGACTATTAAATTGCATTCTAAATATTAAAAACAAAAGTTCTTGAGTAGAATTTTTCCTTGATTTACTGATGTTTGTCCACTTTTCAAATACGCTAAAGAAAATGCATTTTAGTTACTTTATGAAATGTATACCTTTTGAAACTAAGGTTTACAATTTTTCCTGATATAAATCTATAATATTGAAATTAAGTAGATTTTTTGTTTTAAATTACTTTTTTTAAAATCCTAAAGCATGAAAGTATTGAAGCATGAAAAAAATTCATTGCATGAAGCATTATCAAAATGTAACACTGTATATGACAACTTAGACGAGGTGACAATACCTAGAGGGAGATATGGAATGTTTCTCCCAGATTGTAGATAATGCATGATGTTTAGGTGAAATGACAGATATTCAAATCAAGAAATGCAAGCTATCAATACTCACATAAAAAAGTAAGCATATGAAGGAGTTGGACTAGATGACTTCTAATCTTCCTTCCAGCTCTAAACTTTATATTAACTTTTTAATACCTTGGTCTTCTGTGTTACCATTCCTCAATCCATTGTCAGCTTTCTTTATTCTTTTTTTTTATTTTTGCTGGAAAAAGTTAAACTTTGTTGACCAAATCCACCATAAATTGATAGTATCTTATTTCAGCTGGACCTTGACTGATTTTCAGCACTCCTTATTTATCCTTCCTGACTCCCTAGGGAAACTACCCAGAACATCTATTCCAGACATTACAATCCATTACATTACACATACTGCAATTACTATTACTACTTACTGGACCCTCCATCCCACTCTCAAAGGTAATCAGTAGTTTCCAAATTACCAAACCCAGCAGTCTTTTCTCAGTCTTACTTTTCCTATGCATTTTCGCCCAGTCTTCAACATGGTTGATCTCTGTCTTCTTGAAACTATTCTCCCTTGATCTCCTTGGCATGTCACTATACTGTTTTTCCACTGATCAATTCTTTGTCTGTATTGCTAGATCTGTTCCCTTTTCCTATCTTTTAAATGAGGGTGGTCTCTAAAACTCAGTCCTTGGCCTCATAAAAGTCTTATATATTGCCAAGCTCTGTGAAGCATATGAAGATAAGTTCAACACCAGAATGTATGTCTAGCCATGAACTATCTCTTAGTTCAGAACTACAGTCACACATTTCTCAGTGTTCAGTAGATATTTTTATTCAGAAGTATGGTCATCCAAACATGCTCTAAATTATTTAGAACTAAGCTCATCTTTTCCCTGACTCTCCATCTTCTGTTCCGTATTTCTTTGAATGGTACAATCATCTCCCCCCAAATTTTTTAAATTGGAAAATGGAGTGTTTTTTTAACTTCTTTTTCTCTCATATTTACTATCATCATGTAAAATCTTTTTCATTATTTCCTATTTATCTTGTATATGGCTTATTTGTACATATGTGTAGGTATGTTTTCTCCCCCCACTAGACTGCGAGCTCCTTGAGGGCAGGGACTATCTTCAGCCTTTGTCACATAGGTGTTTATTGACTAACTCTAGTATACATTTATTGTTTCTATTGCCACTATATTAAGCTTAGTTGGTCTGATCATTTCAACCCTAGACTTATATAAAGTCATCTTATCTCACTAAAGCCCAGTTTGTTCTGCTTTCCATATATTCTATTAGTTAAGAAGCCTTTATTCAGCACTTACTATATGTCAGGCATTGGGTTCAGCTTTGGGAGTACAAACTAGATAAGACCTTCACAAAGTACTGCTTTGATTATGTTACTTCCTCATTCAAACACTGCCACAGGCTAAAATCCATAGCTTTCAACCTGATATTCAGAGTCCTCTAATATCTGCCCCATAACTCCTCTTTAATCTTAATTCCCACTATTACTCAACATAAACTCTCCCCTTTAGCTTCACATATGTGACAAATCTATGTAATCAATGTGAGTACAGTTGTAACATCATAGAAACCAATTTAAAACAAATGTTACTTTAGAATGGCACCATGAATTAAAAGAAGTTCTTGGGCTCTCTTCTTATGGTACTAGTCTAGTTCTCTAGTACTTTCCTAAGCCCCACACTACTTGTCTTATTCCTCCCTTTTTAGCCCATGGTATAATGATTTTCTCTTTTAAAAATATTTTATTGTTTTTATTTTTCAAATAACAAATTTGTAACAATATGTGCCCCCAGCTAAAAAGAGTAATTATCTTAAACAAATGAGGTGCAAGAGGAAGAACTGATGCAGAGGAATTAGATGGGGGAGGAGGGCTGGTAGTTCTGGAAACCTATTTTTATTGGGACTGGGTTCAGGAGGGAACAATACATATATATCTGGAAGAGTATAAAAGGCTCCTAGATTCAGAAAGAAATAAAATGCTAAGGAGATAGGGAGCAGGGAGAGCATAAGGAATTTGTTAGGGAAAGAAGAGTAGGGGTGGTAATCATGATCGTGGACAAAATTAAGGCTAAAATAGATTTAATCAAAAGAAAAAAATAGGAATACTACACTATGTCAGCCATATTTATCAATGTTGTTTTGGACTATTTAAAACAACTAGACAGTAGAAGGTGGGAATATTGCTGTGGTGTAGGAAATGATGAGCTGGTAGACTTGGAAAAATATGAAAAGACTTGGAATTATGAAGGAAGAGGTTATCCACGTTCAGAGAGGCAGAAGATAAATAAGTATAGTATGATCTTGCATAGATGCATAGGAATATATATCTCTATATATGACTGATTATTGATATCTAAGTATATTTATGTATAAGTATACGCATGTATGGGTGTATGTGTGTTTCTGCATATATGCATATCTTTGTATGTATATGTCAAAATATGTATATGTGTGTATATGTGTACATAAACATGTATGTATATATGCATATTTATAACTATATCCACACTTAATTGTAGCCTTCTGGGGGAGACACTGAAGAAGGGGGGGGGAGACAAAGTCAGAAGTGTATAGCAGAGAACAAAAGAGAACTTACGAGGGAAGCAAAGGAAAGATGGATAGCTCTCAATGCAATGCATAGCATTTATTATATAGGCTTTCTTGAAATGGAAATTTATTGTTGTATATTTTGAATCCTCTCACATTCTGCTGTGCACATGGTAAATTTTTCTTATTTTGTATTATTTTAGTTTTAGTATGTAAATGTGTTTCTTTTTTTCTTATTTTGTATGTAAGTATAAAATAAAAAGTTACAAATAAAACACATACTAGATATAATTAGAAAATAGTTAAAGCTATATGTGTGTTAGGCTTGCCACCACAAATAAATTACAAGTTGTTTGAAAAAATAATGTGCTCCCAAGTATGCCCCCATATTGAGGGGTTTTTTTTTTGTTTGTTTTTTAGTAGATAACGTGGGGCACTAATATGTTTATAGTTTTAGTCTCCAAAAAACAAAATGAACTTAACATGTGCCTAGGGAACACTTGGAAACTCCACTCTACATCTTCTGACCTTCCTGGTTTCAGGTCCATGAAACAAGATTACCCTTCCAGGAAAAGCTCATTATTTCTAAACTTACCACCATGCTGCTAACTCAAACCTTGACTGACGCCACCTCCCTCAGCCTCCTCTCCCCTCTGATTGGAGTGCTGGAGGGTAGTATAATACATTCTTCTAAATGCCTTCCTTTATAAAAGAAAGAAACTGGATTTCTGGGAGCCAAGATGTCACAGTAAGAAGTACATCACCATAACTCTCCCATATTCAGCTCCAAGTAACCATAAAATATCACCCTGAAATAAATTCTGGAACACCAGAACCAGCAAAAAGACCAGGTGAAACAATTTTAGCCCAAGAAACTTGGAAGATCACCAAGGAAGATCTGTCTGACTCAGGCAAAAGGGGAATGCAGTCTAGGACAAGAAATGTCCCAGTAAGCTAGCAGCAAGCCCCACCTCAGTAAACCAGTGGGAGATCCTGTACCCCAGTATGGTACAGCAGGCAAACCTCAACAAAAGGACACCCCACATGCCTCAGCATAGCTAGAGGAATGGGCAAAGTACAGTTCCAAAAACTGCCACATGCTTCAGCAAAGCCCCAGACAAACAGGCAAACTCCAGCAGCCAGACATCCAAATGCTTCAGCGTAGCCCCAGGAAAGCAGAAAAAACTCACCAGCCTTAGAATGCTCCAGACACCAGCCCAGGACCCTGTCTCAGCACATCGTAAACTGCCAAACACTATGGCCTCCAGCAGCATCAGCCATCCCCTACCCCACCCTTTCAGTGAAGCACCAGACATGAGGGTTCCCCATGGGGCTCAAAGCAGCATCAATGTAGCACCAGGTAAACAACCAGGGCCTATAGTCTCTGGCACAAGAAGTCCGAGACAGTTCCCCTTCCACCTGGGAAGCAGAGCTCAAATTTAAAAGAAAGGGGAAAGGCCTAAAAAGATGAGCAAAAAAAAAAAAAAAAAAAGAATCTGACCAAAGAAAGCCATTATAGTGACAGGGAAGATCAAGACACAAACTCAGAAGAGGACAACAATGTCAAAACACCTATTGACAAACCCTCCCCCCCCAAAAAAAAGAAACAACAAAACAGGATGTCATCTCAAGCTCAGAAAGAACTAATTAAGACCTCCAAAAGGAGCTTAAAAATCATATGAGAGGTAGAAGAAAAACTGGGAAAAGAAATGAGATCAATGCAAAAGAATTATGAAAAAAGAGTCAAGAACTTGGAAAAAGAAAACAACTGCTTAAAAAACATATTTGGCCAAATGGAAAAGGAGATACAAAAATCCACGGAAGAAAAAAAAAAACTCCTTAAAAAGTATAATTGACCAAATGGAAAAGAAAGCACAAAAGCTAACTGAGGAAAACACCCCCTTAAAAGTTAGAATTGGGCAAGTGCAAGCTGATGACTCTATTAGACATCAAAAATCAATCCAACAAGTTCAAACGAATGAAAAAATAGAAGAAAATGTAAAATACCTCATAGGGAAAACAACTGATCTGGAAAATAGATCCAGGAGAGACAATGTCAGAGCCACTGGAATACATGAAAGTCATAATCTGAAGGAGGACCTGGACAGCATCTTTCAAAAACTTATCAAGGAAAACTGCCCTGATGTCCCGGAACCACAGGGCAAAATAGGCATTGAAAGAATCCACCAATCACCTCAGGAAAAAGATCCCAAAATAAAAACTCCAAGGAACATTATTGTAGTCAAATTCCAGAACTATTAGGTCAAGGAAAAAATACTGCAAGTAACCAGAAAGAAACAATTTAAATATTGGGGAGCCACAATCAGGATTATACAGGACCTAGCAGTACCATTAAAGGATAGGAGGTCATGGAACATACTCCAGAAGGCAAAGGAGCTAGAACTACAACCAAGAATCACCTACTCAGCAAAATTAAGTGTAATTCTTCAAGGGGGGAAAATGGTCATTCAATAAAATGGAAAGAATTCAAGCTTTCATAAGAAGATGACCAGAAATGAACAAAAAGTTTGATCTCCAATATCAAGACCCAAGAGAAGCCTAAAAAGGGAAAGAGGAAAAGAAAACATAAGGGATTCAATGGAAATGAACTGTTTACATCTGTACATGGGAAGATGATACTTACCATTCTTCAAAATTGTACCACTAATAGTACAATTAGAAGGAACATATATAGACAGAGGGTATGGGTATAAGGTGAATTTGAGGGAATGATGTAAAAAATAACTTAAGGGATGAGAAAGAGGATTACACTGGGTGCAGATGGAAGGGAAAGGTAGAATTGGGCAAATTATTTCACATAAAGAGGCTCAAAAAACCTATGACAGTGGAAGGAAAATTGGGAGGGTGAGTGATGGGCATCTGATATATACAATCAGTTGAATATAAAAATCTATCTTACCAGACAGGAAAGTAGGAGGGGAGGAGATTAAGTAAAGGGGCAGGGGTGGGGGGGAATGACAGAAAGGAGAGTAGATCAGGGGAGCTGATAGAAGCAAAACAATGGTGAGGAAGAAAAGGGTGAAAGGAGAGAGAGGACAAACAGTAGAAAAAATAGGATAGATGGAAATACACAGTTAATAATCATGATTGTGAATGTGAATGAGATGAACTATCCATAAAACGGAAGTGAATAGTAGAATGGATCAAAACCAGAATCCTACAATATGTTGTTTACAAGACATACACTTGAAGCAGAGATGTATACAAAGAGGCAGGTGCAGAATCTATTATGCTTCAATTGAAGTAAAAAAAAATAAAGCAGGGGTAACAATTCTGATCTCAGACAAAGCAAAAGCAAAAATAGACCTAATTAAAAGAGAAAAGGAAGGAAACTACATCTTGCTAAAAGATAACATAGACAATGAAGTAATAGCAATACTAAACATATATGCACCAAGTGGTATGGCATCCAAATTCTTAAAGGAGAAGTTAAGTGAGTTATAGGTTAATGATTGAACAAGAGACGGAGAACATTACAAAAAGTAAAACAGAGAATTTTTGTTATATTAAATTAAAAAGCTTTTACACAAACAAAACCAATGCAAAAAAGATTAGAAGAAAAGCAGAAAGGTGGGAAACAATCTTTATGGTAAGTATCTCTGAAAAAGGCCTCATTTCTCAAATATATGGAGAACTCAGTCAAATTTATAAGAATAGAAGCCATTCCTCAACTGATAAATGGTTAAAGGATATGAATAGGCAGTTTTCAGATGAAGAAATCAAAGCTATCTATGGACATATGATGAAGTTCTCTAAATCACTTTTGATTAGAGAAATGCAAATTAAAACAACTCTAAAGTACCACCTCACACCTATCAGATTGGCTAATATGACAAAAAAAGGAAAATGATAAATGTTGACAGGGATGTGGCAAAATTAGGACACTAATCCACTGTTGGTGGAATTGTGAACTGATACAACCATTCTGGAGAATAATTTGGAACTATGCCCAAAAGGTCACCAACCTGTAGATACCCTTTGATCTAGCAACACCACTACTAGGTCCGTACCCCAAAGAGATCATAAAAAAGAAAGAAAGGACCTTTATGTGCAAAAAATATTTACAGCCACCCTTTCCAATGTGCCAAAATACTGGAAATTGAAGGGATGTCCATCAATTGGGGAATGGCTGAACAAGCTGTGGCATATGAATGTAATGGAATACTATTGTGCAATAAGAAGTGATAAACAGGCAGATTTCAGAAAAACCTGGAAAAACTTGTCTGAACTGATGCAAAGTGAAATGAGCAGAACCAGGAAAACGTTATACACAGTATCAGCAATGTTGTGTGTTGATCAGCTATGAATGACTCAGCTCTTCTCAGCAACACAATGATCCAAGACAAGTACAAAGGACTGACAAAGGAAAATGCTATCCACATCCAAATAAGGAACTGATGGACTCTGAACACAGATTGAAGTATACTTTTTTTCATTTTCTTTACTTTCATGGCTTTTTTTTTCTTTTTGATCTGTTTCTTCTTTCACAATTGTGACTAATACGGAACTCTGTTCTACATGATAGCACATGTATAACCTATATCAAATTGCTTACCATTTTAGGAAGAAGGAAGGGGAGGGAGAAGAATTTGAAACTTATAATCTTTTAAAAATGAATCCTAAAAATTGTCTTGACACATATTTGGAAAAAAATAAAATATTATTAAAAGAAAGAAACTGGACTCTCATACTACCTCAGTTTACATCTGTTGCTGTGCCAAGTTTTAACTCCATGGAACAAGATGTCCCTATGCTGGGCACCTCTTCACATCCTTCACCCTTTCCATCTCTTTTTGTATGTTGTCTCCCCCCATTAGATTGCAATCTCCTTGAGGGCAAGGACTGTCTTTCTTTCTATTAATTGTACCCCTGGCACTTAGCACATTGGCTGGTATATATAGGTGCTTAATAAATGATTATTGGATTGGATTGGATTGGGAGAGAGACAAATCTTAGCTTCCAATGCTCTCCAACTAGGCTCCCCTTACACACATGGTAAGATTATACAGTGGGATATAGTTCCAGAATCATCCTTAAACTACTCAATACAGTATGTCCAGGATTGTCTGTACCTGATGTTATTCTACTAGGGCTCAGGAGGGAGGTCAACAGGTGAGCTGCCCCTTTAAATAGGTATACAATAAAGGGCAAGGATGGACAGTGCTTGTTCCTTTTCAGAAATGCTATCCAATGCTGTTCAAAAGTGTAATAGACAATTCAGTTTTCTCCCACTTAGTAATGGATGCTTCCAGAGGTATATACATATACATACATATATATATATACACACACATATATACATATATATATACACAAAATATATTATAAAAACTATATAATATTATAGTATGTCTATCCTGAGGACATATCCGCAGATAGAAAAGTCCTCTTTCTATCAGATAATTCACATGGATAGTTACATACTAACCGTTGAAATCCTTGAAATTTCCTGAGAAATTTACTTAAATTCATTCAATGAGACTTGCTCAGTTTTGAGGAGAAAATTTCTCCATATATAGCAGTAGAGTTCAGTAAAACAAATTTCTACATTTACTCTTTATGTCTCTTGCTTCATTTTAATTCCTGTGTCTCATTCCTAAAAGATACCCTCCTGATTTTGGTTCTTTTCCCATTTAAAATTGTTTAAAGCTTTTACTGTTGGTGTTGAAATCCAGAAAATGGAAAGGAATATGTATTTCAGGGGAAATAAAGCAAGGAAAGACAACCTAAGTATTTGGAGCAAAGCACTATAAGACAGAAATAGGAATTGGGGAATAGAGAAAGAATGGTGAAGCAGTAGCCATGTTGGGACCCTCTTCACAACATTCTTTGGGTTCTAAAATAAGCCAAATTATAGTCAGAAATATTTAGCACTTTGGAGGTGGTGATAGGTGGGGTGTAGGGTGAGGGGGAAGCTGTTTGAGTGTAGGTATTTTTAAATTGTTTACTAATCTTCCATATACTTGCCCTCAATTCCCCACAACATCCATCTACCATTTGCTAAAAGGCCACCTGACCAGAAAGGTTAAGAAAAATATGCAATACCCTGTACAACAAGGGCTAAATACTTATTTTTAGCTTTTTGGTATTTGATCATAAATGCTTTCAGCCTGGAAAGACTTCAATAAGATTTGTCCATCTGAAGGCAGCCAAAAGGGGAAGAGGAGGGAAAAGTCAAATGTTCAAAAACCTCCCTCAATACCTCTTAAAAGAGGAAGATTCTTTAAATGTTTAACGAAAATGCATGTTCTAATTTTAACTTTATTTCTGGGCTTTCTATGGCTTATGCTAAATAGAGGAGCAGTGTATCAGGAGGCTTCAATAAAAAACAAGATTTGTGTTTAAGGAACATGAATCTCTTTATTAATAATCTTTTAAAGAAGGGAAAAGGGGAGAAAGGAAATGAAGTCCTAGGCGTAATAGTCTCACTGAACCTATGCCTTGGAAAACATTTCAAGTTAAAGATAGCTTTCAGAAACCTAAGGAATGATCTCCATGAAAATATTCCTGACAATGAAAATAACTACCAATTTAAATTGTAATCTGTAATCAAATCCCCCCCCCGATATATATTAGCAAGATTTTAAGTTGTGGAGGAACTGAATCAATGAAGGTAGTTTTCACATTGGGAGTTCCCTGCAATGATGAAACTATAAATCAAGACTAAAACAAAATGTACTAACAAAAAAATGACAACCTTCTAGCACTTTTATGTATATGGTAAAGATGACTTCATGGTCAACTGAATTTAGACTGATCTTCCTAGAAAACTTTATTTGTAGCAAGCTAAAAAAAAGTCTATTAAGTGTATACTCTTTGAATATCTGTCTCAGTACCATTTAAATCCTTTTCCAGATTGTTCCTTAACTCATTTACAGTGTAGTTTTGCAGAAGACCCAAACTTTTTTAATCTTCTCAAATTTAAATGTAAGAATTTGACTATATTAAATGACAACAAATTGTTGAATTAAAACAATGGGATTTAAGAAAGATTATAAAATATCAACTGCCTCTATCAATCAATCAACATTTATTAAATGCCTGCTATGTGCCAGGCAATACGCTAAGTGCTAGAGATACAAAAAGAGGGAAAAGACAGTTCCTGCCCTCAAGATGCTTACAATCTAATGGGGAAAACAACATGCAGACAAATATATACCAAGCAAGCTATATACAGGATAAATATGAAATAATTATCAGAGGGAAGGCACTGGAATTAAGAATAATTGAGGGGGGGCTTCCTTTTAAAGGTGTAATTTTACTTGGGACTTAAAGGAAGCCAGAGAGGTACATAGCAGAGAATGGAAAGCATTCTTGACATGGGGGAGAGCGAGAGAAAATATCCTGAGTTGAAAGATGGAGTCTCTTATTCATGGAAGAGCCAAGAAGTCAATGTCACTGGATCAAAGAATACATCAGAGAGTAAAGCATAAGAAAACTGAAAAGGTAGGAGGGGACTGGGTTTTGAGAGACTTTGACACCAGAGCATTTTGTATTTGTTCTTGGAGGCAATTGGAAGCCACTGGAGTTTAATGAGTAGGGGGCTGGTGACATAATCAGATCTGTACCACACAAAAATCATTTTAGTGGCTAAATGGAAGATAGATTAGAGAGAGAAAAGGCTAGAAGCACGAAGATGCACTACTAGACTATTGCAATAATCCAAATGTGAAGTGAGGAGGGCCTGCATTAAAGTGAGGGCAGTAGGCCATATGTGAGAGACATTGGAAAGGTGAAATTGACAGGACTTGCAACATTTTGGATATGGGAGGATGAGAGATAGTGAGGAGTTGAGGATGACTCCTAGGTTGCAAGCCTGGGTGGGGTGGAGGAACTGGAAGAATGGTATTACTCTCTATAGCAATAGGAAAGGTAGGAGGGTATAGTGTTTAAGCATAAATACGAGTTCCATTTTTGATATAATGAGTTTAAGATGTCTACTGGACATTCAGTTTGAGAAGTCTAAGAGGCAGTTGGAGATGTAAGATTGGAAGTCAAAGAGACTTCCAAAAGAGTTTGGGGCAGGATAGATAGATGTGATAGATAGATTTGAGAATAATCAGAATAGAGATGCTAATTAAATCCATGGAGCTGATGATATAACCAAGTGAAATAGTAGAGAAGAGAAGAAAGCCTAGGACAGAAACCTGAGGGACAACTACAGCTAGAGGGTATGATTTGGAAAAGTATGTAGCAAAGGAAACAAAGAAGGAGTGGTCACATAGGTAGGATGAAAACCAAGAAAAGTGATGTCTCAAAAACTAGGGAGAAGAGAGTATCAAGGAGAAGAAAGTGATCAATAGTCAAAGGCTGAAAAGAAATCCAACAGAATGAGTATTGAGAAAAGGCCATTGGATTTGGCAACTAGGAGATCATTAGTAACTTTGGAGAGAGAAGTTTTGGTGGAATGATAAGATCAGAAGTCAGAGTGTAAGGGGTTAAGAAGGAGAAAGTGGAGGCACATATTATAGATGACCTTTGGGGGGAGTTTAACTACAAATGACAGAAGAGATGTAATAGATAGTGGGTATGGAAGGATCAAGTGAAGCATTTTTTTTTTTGGATGGAGGAGACATGGTCATGTTTATAGGCAGCAGGAAATGAAAAGAGAGAGTAGAAATTGAAAACAAGTGAAAGAACTAATAAATAAAACTAAGAGCTGGTTTTATGAAAAATCCAATAAAACAGATAAACCTTTGGTTAATTTAATCAAAAAAAAGAAAGAAGAAAACCAAATTACCAGAATCAAAAATTAAAAGGGTGAATCCACCACCAAAGAGGAGGAAATTAAAACAATAATTAAGAACTCTTTTGCTCAACTGTATGCCAATAAATTTGACAATCTTAGTGAAATGGATGAGTATTTACAAAAATATAAATTACCCAGATTAACAGAGAGGAAATAAAATACTTAAATAACCCCATCTCAGAAAAAGAAATTGAACAAGCCATCAATGAACTCCATGGGGAAAAATCTCCAGGTCCAGATGGATTTACAAGTGAATTCTATCAAACATTTAAAGAACAATTAATTCCAATATATTTAGACTATTTGGGAAAATAGGTGAAGAAGGAGTCTTATCAAATTCTTTTTATGATAAAAATATGGTGCTGATACCTAAATCAGGAAAAGTCAAAACAGAGAAAGAAAATCATAGACCAATTTCCCAAATGACTATAGATGCAAAATTTTAAATAAAATATTAGCAAATAGATTACAGCAACTGATCACAAGAATAATACACTATGACCAAGTTGGATTTATACCAGGAATGCAGGGCTAGTTCAATATTAGGAAAACTATCAGCATAATTGATCACATCAACAACAAAGCTAACAGAAACTACATGATCATCACAATAGATGCAGAAAAAGCTTTTGACAAAATACAACACCCATTCCTATTAAAAACACTAGAGAGCATGGGAATAATTGGAGTCTTCCTTAAAATAATAAGTAGCATCTACCTAAAATCTTTAGCAAGCATCATATGTAATAGGGACAAGACAGAAGCATTTCCAATAAGATCAGGGGTGAAACAAGGATGTCCATTATTACCACTGTTATTCAATATAGTACTGGAAGCATCAGCTTTAGCAATAAGAGAAGAAAAAGAAATTGAAGGTATTAGAATATGCAAAGAAGAAACAAAGCTATCACTCTTTGCAGATGATATGATGATATACTTAAAGAATCCTAGAGAATCAAGTAAAAAGCTACTTGAAATAATAAACAACTTTAGCAAAGTTGCAGGCTATAAAATAAACCCACATAAATCATCATCATTTCTATAGATTACCAACAAAGCCCAACAGCAAGAGATAGAAAGAGAAATTCCATTTAAAGTTACTATAGATATTACAAAATATTTAGGAGTCTACCTACTGAAAAAAAACCAGGAACTATATGAATACAATTGCAAAACACTTTTCACACAAATAAAGTCAGATCTAAATAACTGGAAAAACATCAGTTGCTCATGGGTAGGCTGAGCTAATATAATAAAAATGACAATTCTACCTAAGTTAATTTATTTATTCAGTGCCACACCAATCAAACTACCAAAAAATTATTTTATAGAGTTAGAAAAAATAACAAGATTCATTTGAAATAACAAAAGGTCCAGAATATCAAGGGAACTAATGAAAAGAAATGCAGGGGAAGGTGGCCTAGCCATTCCAGATCTTAAATTGTATTATAAAGCAACCAATCATCAAAACTGCTTGTTACTGGCTAAGAAAAAGAGTAGTGGCTCGGTGGAATAGGTTACATATGCAAGACATAGTAGTCAATGTCTATAGTAACCTACTATTTGGTAAACCCAAAGACCCCAGCTTCTGGGATAATAACACACTATTTAACAAAAATCACTGGGAAAACTGGAAAAAAGTATGACAGAAACTAGGCATAGACCAAAATCTCACACCATATACCAAAATAAAGTCAAAATGGGTTCATGGTTTAGATATAAAGGCTAATACTATAAGCAAACTGGGAGATCAAGGAATAGTTCACCTATGAGATTTAGGGAGAACAGAAGAATTCATGACCCAACAGGAGACAGAGAGCATTATGAAATACAAAATGGATAATTTTCATTACATTAAATTGAAAAGTTTTTGCACAAAGCCAATGCAACCAAGATTAGAAGGAAAATAGAAAATTGGAAAAGAATTTTTACAACCAGTCTCTCTAATAAAGGCATCATTTCTAAAATATATAGAGAATTAAGTCAAATCTATAGAATACAAGTCATTCCCTAATTGATAAGTAGTCAAAGGATATGAACAGGCAGTTCTCAGATGAAGAAATTAAAGCCATCTATAGTCATATGAAAAAATGCTCTAAATCACTATTGATTAGAGAAATACAAATCAAAACAACTCTGAGGTACCACATCACACCTATCAGATTGGCAAACATGACAGAACAGGAAAATGATAAATGTTGGAGAAGATGTGGGAAAATTGAAACACTAATGCATTGCTGGTGGAGTTGTGAAATGATCCAACCATTTTGGAGAGCAATTTGGAACTATGCCCAAAGGGTTATAAAAATGTCTATACCCTTTGTCCCACCAATAGCACTTCTAGGGCTATATCCCAAAGAGATCATACAAATGGGAAAAGGACCCACATGTACAAAAATATTTATAGCAGCTCTTTTTGTGGTGGCAAAGAATTGGAAATTGAGGGAATATCCATCCATTGGGGATTGGCTGAACAAGTTGTGGTATATGAATGTAATGGAATACTACTTTACTATAAGAAATGATGAGCAGGAGGACTTCAGAAAAACCTGGAAAGGCTTGTATGGACTGATGATCAATATTTTTCTGTAAAATATGAAGCCAGGTTCTCAGATGACAGAGTGAGGGAAGGAGGAGCTATAGCAGACTTCAGAAGGGATGAAAATATTTGGGGGAGCTGCTATGGAGAGTAGGAGACTGAGGTGATAAAGGGGATATAGTAGGATTGCCAAGCAGTAGTGAGTGCCGAGTTGAGGTTGTATAACATAAATTTATAGTAAATCCAGTCAGAATAGTTGTATGAAACCTTTGCTAGATTGCAGTCTCTAAGACAGCAGAGACCTTATTACATCTTTTTATCCTTCTCAGCCTAATGTTCTACAAATGGTAAGTGCTTAGTAAATGTTGTTGAATGAATGAAAAAATAAAATAATGCTTATTTGTGGGTATGGCCTAGGAAAATTAGTCTTCTTATTTTAGGCATGCCTCATATACATCCACTCAAAACATTTAGTGAGATCCTCTGCAAAATACAGTTAATCTTAATCTCAATCTGAGAACTGATTCAAGGATAGAGACCTTGGGCTCTCTAGCCAATTTTAATCTAAAGACAATCAATTTAGGGGAAAATATTATGACTAGAAACATGCTGTACTCTGTTTGGGCCTCTGTCTTTATCTGTCTCATCTTTATCATTATAATAATGATAATAACTCAACTGATATGTTGACAAAAAGTCTTCAATCAAATAGCTGTCTTATACATTGGTTTATAGAAATGAGAGAGTTTATGATGGAGACTCAAGACTAGGTCATCACCATGCTTAAGGAACCTGAACTTGGAAGTGAAGGAAATTGTGTAAACTATGTATCACATCACTACAAACTATACACATTTAGTACTATCAAGGTGCAACCTGATAGAATTGGAATTATACATCTTAAATTTTCTATAGTTCGTTTACTAACAGAAGATAGCCATTAACTACAACTATCTTTGTAGATTACTAACTACAATGATAGATTGCAAAATGTTACGGATAATTCAACAAACTGTAGTAGAACTAAACCACTGTCACAGACAAAAGCATTCTCTACAATCATCTGAACATAACACTGATGCATCATATCTTAAGAGCTATGTTTTTAATGCTATTACCATACCAAAAATTTATAATCTCTAAGCTGCAATGAATGAAAAGTTTTCAGTACTTTTCTAACCTAGCAGAAAAAAATAAAATCGTGGAGAAGCAAGTCATGGTATCTTCTCTGCTACTGAAGTTGCCCTGAGGAGGCTTTTAATGAGCCTTCAGAAGATGAGTTTATATCACAATACATGTATTGACTTACAAAAGAATTATTTTATCCACTTGTGCATGAACAGTGAATATAAAAGAAAAATAGGATAGCAACTTAAATCAGTACATTCTCTAACTGAACTCTATCAAACAAGTTGAGAATAAAATGAAAAACAATAACAACAATAATAAATGTATTGTACCAGAATTATAAAGCCTCCTATCCATATAATATTAATGGAACACAGGTTCTATTATTATAAAGGATCTATAGAAAGATTAACATCTCCTCCCTGAAAAGGAATGAGAACTGCCATTCTCAGAATACATGATAAACAGTCTTTAAGAAAACTTGTCAAAGATTTTAAAATACTTTTGGAAAAAGCAGACATCACTTTAAGGACAATGGGTAAATTGATTCGTCAAATATGCCCAAAAGTGGTTTGCCTGTGGGTAGAAACCTTAAAATGACTAAGATCTAAGAGTGCAATCAAAAGGCCCTCCATGGGTGACATAAATATGAATTCAATCCACAATATGTCAACAATGGATCAAAAAAAATGGCTGTTCTGCAGATTTGTTTATAGAAATGGAGGGATTTATGATTGCAATTCAAGACCGGTTAAACATTTAGTGCTTATAGAATGTCTAGCAAGACATGACCTTTTTACTAGAAGGGCTGCCAGATGACAAAGCCACATATTACAAACATAGAACTCAACATATTCTTGAGAATTCAACCAACAAACTTCACGAAAGCTGGACTATCATCACAGACCAAACTATTGCCCACAATCACCTAAACATAAGACTTTAAGAGTCTTAAACATAAAAAATCAAGAGTAACATTTTAAATAAATATTAACATACTAAATATGCAATCTCCAAGAGATGTAAAATGAAAAGCTTTTAAAAATGTAGAGATTTTGCAAAAGAAATCGAAATCATATGGGAACAGAATGAGATGCACTCCATTCTATCTGCTACTAGATATATACTGGGGATGCTTTCACAGAGTCTACAGAAGATGTACTTGCATCCTAATACATTTGTTCTACTAAAAATGTAATTATTTTATCCACTTGTGCTATAATCCATAGAACATCCAACATAAAAGAATAATAAAATCACAGGGATTTGTTCCAAGGCTCCTGCTATCTGAACTTCATAGAAAAAGATGAGATGATAATAATATGAAATGACAGTCCCCTTCAAAAAAAGGAAAGAACCACACAAAATACAGTAGGAAGATTTGAAGAAGAAACTTTGAATCAGGAGGATTAGGTGGCCTGTGAGCTAGGATTTGAAGGAAAGAAGTACAATTATTTCAACAGGTGAGAGATGAGAATGTTTGAGGAATAAGCCATTCCTGGAATGAATGCACAGTGACAGGAACATATAGGACAAGATTTGGGCACACCTACTCACCCAGTCTTCGTGGAACATAGAAAACAGGAAGGAGATGAAGGTGAAATATACCTAAAAAAGTTAGTTTGGGGAAAGACTGTGGTTAAGGATCTTACACTTTTTTTCCCTTATAGGTAAAAAGGAGGCATTGTAAATTTCTAAGCAGGAGGATCACATCATTAGAACTATGCATGCGAAGGCTTATTCTGTCAGTTAAAGGATAAAGATTGGAATTGACTGCAGAAAAACAAATTAAGAGGTTGCTGCCATGGAAAAGGTAGGGAAAACATGATTTTTTTTCTCAAGAAATGTGAGTAGATATGATGGAAAATGCTATCTACATCCAGAGAAAGAGCTATGGAGTCTGAATACAGATGTAGGCATGCTATTTTTGCTTTGTTTTGTTTTTTACTTTCTTGTGGTTTTTCCCTTTTGTTATGATTCTTCTTTCACAGCATGCCTAATGTAGAAATGTGTTTAATATGATTGTACATGTATAGACTATAACGGAATGCATGTTGTCTTGGGGAGGATGGAGGGGAGGGAACAGGAAAAACCTTGGAACTCAAACCTCTTATAAAAGTGAATGTTGAAAACTAAAAATAAATAAATAAATTTTAAAAAAGAAAGAAAAAAGAAATGTAAGCAGAAAGAATGGGATGGATTAGTCATACACTGAAGAGGGAATAATAGGATTTGGCACTAATAGTGGACTAGATTTGGATGGTAAAGAACTAAGAATAATCAAGATGGCTACAATGTTTAGAACTAGGAAAAGGTTTGATGTGGTTATCAAAAGATAATTTTGGAACAATGGTAGATTAAGGAAAGATGATGAGTTTAGTTTTGAACAAATTGATTTTGAGGTAGCTGGACACTGAGGTAGAGATATTGAGTGAAGAATAAGATAAGCCAGAAAGGATCACTAGGTATACTCACATTGTTTCAGCCAAATTCATGCCCTCTTTACCTCTTCCTTGGCAGTGCCTCCTAACTAATATTCCTCTTAGTAGGCACTTCCAATCCACTTCCATCAAATAGAAATGTCTAGGTTTTGGTGGCACCACTTCATCCTGAATCTCCTCCTACCAACACCTTCTCAGTCCCTTTTGCAGGAACTTGGCCAGCACTAATAGTGGGTGTCCCACTGGACTCTTCCTTGGAGCTATTCTCTTCTCTCTCTATATTATTTCTCTTGGTGATCTCTTCAGGTCCTGTGAATTAAATTTTCATCTTTATGCTAATGATTCTCAAATCTATTAGATTTATTATTATGGTATAATTTCTTATGCTTATTGGGGCAATATATATGTATATTTATAATATATATAGGAATTATCTGAATAAAAGTGTTTGAAAAGAAGGAATTAGAAGAAATTCATTTTTATGACAAGATGCAGTATAAAGGAATTACTATGATGAATTTTTAGCTCTCTGTAACAAGTATTACAACTGTTTCCCTGGAAACAGGTCAAGCAGTTAGTCTAAATGTTCAGTATTTAGGGCAGAAAATCCTTATTTAAAGAATAAAATATAAATGAAATTACAGAAACTGATCATCGGAACTTGAACACTTTCTACTATGATAGATGCAAACAAAAATCCTAGATATGTACTTGCTTCTTGGGTAGAGGGTAGAGGGCAAATGGGAGGAGTTGACAAAGTGTCCCTGATCCAGTTTGAAACCTTGAGAAGCCTCTGGTCACTCTCTTAGCCTTTCTGCTTCTCATGATGAATGGCAAGGTGTGGAGACGTGTGTGGGAGAGTTGGAGGGGAACTCAATTTGATGGAGTTAGAAAGGTCTATTAATACATTCCCTCTCAAACCACAAATAGCCAATATTGCCTAAGAATTAGTTAGCTCATTCTAAATCTCTACCGATCACAGTGTTTTCTTATGATTTTAATTCTCAATTTAGAAATTAGAGTTGGATTTTTTCCCTCTCATTCCAGATTGCAATCTTTTAGTGTTCTCAGTTAAATAAGTTTTCTTCTCTATGCCAAAGTGTTCAGATCTTTAAAATGAATTTCAGTTGTTCCTTGGATATGGCAATTAATGTATTAGGACAAACAGAATGATGAATTTGGGGGCAAGAGAGACCCACAATGTTCAGTTTGAGGCTACCTTATCTAAGAGAGTTCAGGTATGTCTCTTTGTTGAGTCTGTAGTTCTTTTCTCATGAAGCCAACCAATACTTTCCAGTCTCATTTGGAGCATCAGCATCCATTTGCCATCCTCCATCTGTGGCCATACTGGAGGCCTTTATCCTAGAACTTTTCTTCTTCTCTTGTTTTATGTTTTTGTTGGTTTCCCCAGTTCCCATCGATTCAATAACTGTGTGCAGATGACTCCTAAGTCTCTACATTCAGCTCTTATCTCTTTCCTGATCCATGGTCCCATATCTCCAACAACCTACTTGACATCTCCATCTGGATATTCCACAAGCATTCAACTTGTCTGAAATGGAACTCATCTTTCCCTCCTAAACGCATTCCTTCTCCTCACTTCCCTACTACTGTTGAAGGAATTCTGATTCTTCCAGTGACTCAGAGTCACAACTTAGGTGTCAACCTTGACTCTTCACTGTCCCCTACCCCACTCCCAATCTAATCAACTGCCAAGTCTTGTTGAGTACTTCTCCTCTAAATCTCTGGGATCTGTGGCCTATCACCACCTACTCATACCACAATGACTCTAGCCTTGGATTTTTGCAATAGTCTCTGAATTGGTGTTATTGCATTTTGTCTCTCCTCTCTCCAATCCATACTCTACACAGCTCAACATACTCTATATATACTCTACAATTTGATGTCTTAAAGTGAATATATAGCCATGTCACTCCTCTGCTCAAGAAACTGTCATTCCAGGCTAATTACACATTTCTCTCCATCACACTATGTTCCAGCAAAATTGATCTTATTACAGTTCCTCATTTATCATATTCCTTCACCTGATCTGGTTCTTTGCATACCCTGGAATGCATTCCCTCTGGGACTGTTTTTGCTTTTTCTTTGTATCCTTAGCACTCAGGACAATGCCTGGCACATAGTAAGCTCTTAATAACTGCTTATTGATTGATAAATTGGTTGACCAGTGCTTCTCCAAACCTATAACTCTTTTCAAGTCTTAGAATCCTCCTTTTAGAGACTTTTACCTTATTTAATGATTGGTGCTCCCCACTGAAATCACTGCATATTAATTTTATGTAAATCCTTCATTTATTCATCAGTGAAGATGTTGTATGCCCTAGTGAAATGCAATCTGATGTCAGAAATGGTATGTCTTTTATTTATTTCCAAGATAAGGGGGATATAATACCATGATAAATACAGAAAGCCAAAGAAGCAAAGAAAAAGGTGCCTCTTTATTGATACATCTTTGATTCTGCTCCCCCAAAACAACATGAGAAGTTGAAGTTTCATAGGAAAGATAACCAAATTTTAAATGCATATTTTTAAAGATAAAAGTTGAGTTAATCATTCAAAGATACAAGTGGGTAAGCAGTGAAGATACATAGTATAAATGGTTAAAATAAAAAATAATTATGGCTTTGCTATGGGCCTCTTACATGCAAAATCTAAATCAACAATTTAAGATTAAAACTGTTAAAATCTAAAAGTTTAAGCAGGGACAAACCCTTGAGTGCTAACTAAGATTTTCTTAATTAAAGAGGTCTAGCAACAACTTCTGGTTACAAGGCTGAAGGATAAGAATCTTCTGGTTTTTAAGGAGGAATCAGTCTTGTGTATTTCTACCACATAGCATGTTCAGAGGAAAGGAAGAACAACATGATTCCAATGTATGTATGAAGCAAATGAGAGAAAAGCTGAGACTAAAAAGTCCCAACAAGAAAATGGCAGTGCCCTTAAGAATTCTAAAACAGCCAGGGAGACTGTTTCCAAAGACTGAAAAGTGTTTGACTTCTGTTAATATATCACTGTATTATCATAAAGGGTCAGTTTACAGTAAGAAAATGTTAGCTCTATGAACTATTAACTTCACTGCATCACCATACAGGGTCAACTTTTGTTGATATAATGAATTTTTCCCTTGTGATTGACAAGTTACTTAGGAACCCCTGGCTTTTTTGAATTCCATTTTGGAATTGAAGACATCCAACAAGTATACTGAAATGCTACAATTTTCACCAATAGCTCAACTAAATTTTGGCTGGTTATTGTGAATTAGATAGGTGACTTAAGCATATATACTCATCTGTGTATGTATGTGTACACTCACATGCTTAAATTGCTCATCATGTATACATACATATGCATATATGTGTGTATATATATATATATATGTAGGATACACATACACAGATGCATACGCATATATACTTCCTCAACATGAACACCTTAAATAATGGAAAATGTCCAACTAAATTTCCGGTAACTTGAGCTTTCTTAAACTTGCAAAACTTGACTCATTACTAATGAAAAAGGATGAAATAATTTGTTACAAGATGTCTTAGACATGAATTTTCTATTATCAAATAACACTTATTATTCACATCAATATATTCTTCTGGAGATGTGACATGGTTGCAAGTCTCCAGTAAATTAAAGCTGAAGATTATCTTCATGGACACCGGAAAGGCCTATGGTAGGCATGGACAGGCTACAACTCATTACAAACAAGGTATAATGCTGAAGAAGCAGGATAGAAGGTGTCATGGAAGAAATACGTAATTAAAAAATATGACTAGTCACATGGCAAAAAAAGATGTGATTGGAGTACAATCTGTGCCACTGGAAAGAATATTCAACATTGATGAGACCCCAGATACACTGAAATGTTAACATTTAAAATAACAGCATAAACACTATGTCTTAAATAAATGATTTAACAGAGTTTTTCATGGCTAGTGGACAAAATTTAACCTTGGGTCCATAGTCTCTAAGAAGCCTTCCTGAATTATATTGCTAACTTTCTAAACCACAGATGAGCACTGCTTGTTCCTCCTTTACACAGACACTGAATATTTATGGTCCTAAGAAACATTGAATTAGCGTATCCACTAATTTGTAAATCTCCTTAGAATGAGTCCTGTGTTTTTTTTCTAATTTTCAATCCACAAAGCTTTAAATAATTTTATTGCTTTGTTGGTTTTTAATTGAATGAATGAAAAACAAGTTTGAAATTTATTAAACAACAATGCAGTTAGTTTTGAGTATGCCTTATTAGAAACATGCTTTTCTCTCGAGTCAACAATTGAGGTGCACATCACTGAGCAGGCAGTAGCTTACTGGTCTGTAAAATCTTCTCAGCATATTCAGTACATAATTTTTCAATGTTTTCACTGAAAATTCATGCTCAAGCTTAGCAAACCATTTTATACCACCTTAGTAATTATGCACCTGTCAAGTTTGAAGTCAATAAAACAAACCAAAACTTTTGAGTGATACAAATGAGCCCCAAAAATCACAAATGATTCCTTCCCCTCCAAACACACACACAGAGGATAAATCTTCATCGCTTTATACACTTAGAAAAAACATGTCCCTGAAGACTGACATTAGACTATTTTCAATGGGGAAATTTCCAAAGTAACACACTTATGAGAACAGAAGTTGGAGACAGGCATAATTCTATCACTAATAAGAGGAAGTATAAAGGATTTTGTTTCATTTCTAAGATATCCACGATGGGATTAGACTTTTTGTGCTCACAAGATAAATTTAGTCAGTCAACATTTATTGAGTTGTACTGAATCTTATATTTCTCAAATGAACTGAATATCTATAAGATGTTAAAACTTTTGCCCAAAATACAGCCATTTATCCGACATTTAGTTCATGTGCCTACTATGTTTACATAAATTGTCCTATACAAATGTAGCTAGAGACTTAGAACCTGCAAGGACCACTGAACAAACTCATAAATCAAAGTCCTGTTTACACTTCTATTACAAAGGCTAATAATTTGTTAGTTTATGTAAGACCTTGTTTTGATTCCAGCTGCAAATAAATAAGTAGGTTGAATCTAGGTCTTTGATGCTTATTGTTAAAATTCATATCGATTTTATAAATGGATAACTATTGTTTGCTATTATATAGGTTTGATTGCGGCTATGGAAGATAATAAAAGAAACAATGCCAATAAGAACTCTATGAGAAGGGATTTCCAGGAAACAAGAGAGTGGTGTCCAGTACAGCTGGCATCAAAAATGCTTATGTACTCATAGAACATCAAGCTTGACAAATTGTTCATGTCAGTGCTTTGTTACCAATCTGATAAGAAAGGAAAAAGTAAGATATCATTCAGCTGATTGAGGACAAGACAACTGGCCTAGAGAAACTACATTCTTAAGTATTGAAAACAAACTGGTTGAAGTAATCAAGGAACTATTTTCAGGCATCTTTAAATCATTCTAGAAATCTCAAGAGATGCAGCATGATAACAAGGGCAAATTTTGTTCTAATTTTCACAAAAGTGAGAGAGGTGTTTCTACAAATTATAGACCAATGAGCTTTACTTCAATTCCTAGCAATGTTCTAGAACATATTAAAGTGATGGTTTGTTAATATGATGTTATAAAGCACAGGTCATACCTGACTAACATTTCCTTTTGTGAGTGATATAGTTGCCAAATTGGTAGTTCAGAGTAGTGTGTGTGTGTGAGTGTGTGTGTGTGTGTGTATACACATACATACACATACATACATACATATATATATATATATGTAATTTGTATGTATTTTAGTTGTCAATTAGTATTTATTAAGCACATACTATGTACCAGGAGGGACTGTGTTAAATTCTAAGGATTCAAATAAAAACAAAATATAGTCCAGCTTTCGAACAGCTCACAGTCTAATGGGGAAGACGACATGTAAACAACTATGTACATACAAACAAGATATATTTAGGATAAATTGGCAGTAATCTCTGAAGGAAAGCACTAAGATTTAAGGAAGAATGGGTAAGGTTTCTTGCAAAAGTTGAGACTCAAGATGAGACTTGAAGGAAGCCAGTAAGAAAATTCTTTTAGCAAAGGATTTGAAAGAGAGGTTTAATGGACTAGAAGTTTAGCATGAACAAATATGATACCTCTAAAAAGCCCACGCAATCTTAAATTGCATCAGTGGTCATAGAGTTCATAACACAATAGGTGAAAGTCCCAATGCCCTGATCATGCTATATTTGGATGACTGTGTTCAGTTCTAGGTGCTACATTTTAGAAAGGATATTGTCAAGCTCAAAAATGTCTAAGGAAGGTCAATGAAGACAGAAGTAGAACCAGAAACTATGCCATATCAACATCAATTGAAGGGACTGGAGAATGTTTAATCTAGAAAAAAGAAGACTTAGAGGGAACGAAATGGAGAACTAGGAGCCACAAAGGAAATTGCTGAAGGGCAGATTTGATTTTGATTTAAGGAAAAATGTGCTAAGATTTAGAACTGTCCAAAAGTGGAACAGATTGCCTCGAGAAGTAGATGCCACCTCAGTTCTTGTCTTCAAGAAAAGACTGAGAGAATGTTGTAGAAGGGATTCTTGGTCAAATTTGAGTTGGCCTCTAAGATTGTGTGATCCCAAGCACACATCCTATACATCCTGGACCTCATCTTTCATTTTCCCCTTAGACTTGGTTGTGATCATGATCTTGACTCCGCTGCCCCTTCAGACATTACTGCCTTCTGGCCTTTTTAGTTGTATGATTTGTCACCCTTGCGTGTGATTTGGCTTCTGTTTCAGACACTTCTTCCTTCTCATGTTCTTGCCATTCCAAGACCTGTGCCCTGTGTGACCCATCTCTATACATGCTACAATTTTGCTTCCTTCAAACAAACATCCTTCCTGAGCAAGAATATCCCAGTTGACGTTTCCCCTCTACTCCCAAAGTAGGAAAGCTATGGCCACCACCACGGAACTTGTGCAATTGTAACTCCCATTCCTAGATGGAAGAAGAGATAACAGCATAATCATAAAATTCTTTGAGTTATTAGAGAAAATAATCCATTTTAATTACACAATAAGTCATACTAAGAAAATATGACTGCTTCGTCATCTCAAATTTATCTGAAGCCATATAAATATACCACTGATACCTTAAGTTTCTTTGGTTAAAAGAAGAACAATCATCAGATTGCTTGCTGTGTTTGGGATGGAAGAGAGAAAAATTTCAAAATTTTATAAAAATGAATGTTGAAAATTGTTTTTACATGAAATTGGAAAAAAATACTACTAAAAAAAGAAGAATCCATGGAAACTTATTACATTATATATTAAATGTCAATCACTTAACATTCTCTTAATTTGTGTATGTTTATTTAAGCAAACATTTTACAGTCTTCTTGAGCAAACTTTTTTTTTAAAGTATATACCTTTATCTCTTTATCACGATCATTAGACTGAGAATGTGCCTAGAGATAGAAAACACAGGAATGTTCTTTATTGATGACTCAGTATCATATATAGGTAACTCTTTCATATTTTTGCTAACATATCCTGTGATAAACCACTGAATATAAAGACATCTGACTATTTCTTAGGGAAAAAAAGGGAATGAAAGGCAGACTAACTTTGGATTCTATATCCTCCCTTTCTGCCTCATTTGTTGGCAATCCAATAAAAAGTAGGTCAATGTAAAATGCTGAGAGGATTCAGGGTGGCTTTGCTCATCTCTAGATTAACTGAAAACATTCATTCTAGATTCATTCCTGTGGGGAGAAAAAATAGTTTTCTGATCATTCATAAGAATATTCAAAATTCTATATTCTAGTCATAATTTTTAGTCTTTCCAGCCTAGCATTCTGTTGGTAAGTCACCAAGAAAAGTTTTGACGGAGAAAATGGCTACCTCTTAGTATCAGGGATTAAGGGAAATGGGATTTCCCTTAATCATCTTTTATATGTCTATTTTCCATGAATTGTAGAGGTTGTGTCAGGTCAGAGAGCTGGCCTTAGAGTCACAGAGACATGGATGCAAATCCAACCTCTGAAACATACTAGGCATTTGACTATGGACAATTTATTTAACTTAGCCCTTCAGACACCTTTCTGTAAGTTTAGAAGGAATTTTATCCCTGGAATTCTCTGTACCAATGAAACTTCACTCCTATTCCAACTGCTCAAAACACAAATTTATCAAAATTCTTCTTAAGCTCTATTTACCTTTGACGTGTGCAATTTCTTGAAGTAAAAAATTCTGGAAATATTCAGTCTGTGTACTACATAAAGAACTATTTTGTTTGTGGTAATGTGAACTCTTCAAGTAGAAGTCCCCTAATTTGAATATTCAGACAGTTGCTAAATAAATTCATACCATAACTCTTCATGCACTGTATTATTTTACTAATGTTCATTTTGGCTCTTTCCCCCCTTACAGCTTTTGTTGGTTCAAGGAAATTTCAGGAAATTGAAGTTTTCTGATTTTTTTTGTTAGCTTATTCTTTGACCAAAAACTCAAATAATGTTTTGCCATGACTTCATACACATAATGAGCATCATATTTCTTGCTTTCTTGATGAGTGGGAGAGGGTATATAGATAGAAGGAGTAATTTGGAACTGAAAATAAAAAAAAATTTAATTAAAACTATATATGTCATATCATGCCCTATTGTAATATTGTTCTGTTGTGGCAATATAAAAAATGACAATGACATGAAATTTTGCAAGTTCAGACAAGCCACAGTTTTGTACCTTGACATGTCCTTTGTCTTACAGTCAATATCTTTCTTTTTTTTAAACTTGTTTCTTTTGTTATTAATAAATTTATTTATTTTTAGTTTTCAACATTTAATTCCACAAGATTTCGAGTTCCCAATTTTCACCCAATCTCATCCCTTCCCCCATCCCAAGATGGCATGCATTCTGAATACTCCTTCCCCTAGTCTGCCTTCCCTTCTATCTCTCCCCCCCCTCTTATCCCCTTCCCCTTGTATTTTCCCATAGGGCAGGATAGATTTCTGTACCCCATTTCCTATATTTCTTATTTCCTAGTTGCATGTGAAAACATTTTTTAAACATATGTTTTTAAAACTTTGGGTTCCAAATTTTCTTCCTTCCTCCCTCCCCACCCACCCTCATTGAAAAGGCAAGTAACTCAATATAGGTTATACATGTGCAGTTATGCAAAACACTTCCATACTAGACATGCAGTGAAAACCTAACTCTATTTCCCTTAATCCTATCCTGCCCCCCCATTTATTCTATTCTTTCTTTTGACCCTGTCCCTCCTCAGAAGTATTTGCTTCTGATTACCCCCTTTCCCAATCTACCTTCCTCTCTATCATTCCCCTACTCTCTTGTCCCCTCCCCCTCCCCATTTTCCTGTAGGGTAAGACAGATTTCCATACCCAATTGAGTTTGTATGTTATTCCCTCCTTAAGTCAAATCCTATGAGAATAAGATTCACTCATTCCCTCTTACCTTCCCCCCTTTACCCTCCACTGTAAGAGCATTTTCTTTTCTGTTTTTTTTTTGTGAGATAATTTACCCCATTCTACCTCTCCCTTTCTCCTTCTCCTAGTATAATCTTCTCTCACCCTTTAATTGTATTCTGCAGATATGACCCCTTCATCTTCAACTCACCCTGTGCCATCTATCTATCTATCTATCTATCTATCTATCTATCTATCTATCTATCTATCTATCTATCTATCTATCTACATACACATGTTTTTTTCCCTCCAACTACCCTAATACTGACAAAGGACTCATGAGTTACAAATATCATCTTTCCATGCAGGAATGTAAACAGTTCAACCATAATAAGTCTCTTATGAGTTTCTCTTTCCTGTTTACCTCTTCATGTTTCACTTGAGTCTTACATTTGAAAATCAAATTTTCTATTCAGCTCTGGTCTTTTCATCAAGAATGCTTGGAAGTCCTCTACTTCACTGAACCACCATTTTTTCCCCTGAAGAATTATACTCAGTTTGGCTGGGTAGGTGATTCTTGGTTGTAATCCTATCTCCTTTGCCCTCTGGAATATTATATTCCATGCCCTCTGGTCCCTTAATGTACAAACTGCTAAATCTTGTGTTATCCTCATTGTGTTTCCACAATACTTGAATTGTTTCTTTCTAGCTGCTTGCAATATTTTCTCCTTGACCTGAGAACTCTGGAATTTGACTACAATATTCCTAGGAGTTTTCCTTCAGAGATCTCTTTCAGGAGGAGATCAGTGGATTCTTTCAACATCTATTTTGCCCTCTGGTTCTAAAATATGAGAGCAGTTTTCCTTGATCATTTCTTGAAAGATGATGTCTAGGCTTTTTTTTTTGATCATGGCTTTCAGATAGTTCAATAATTTTTTAAATGCTCTCTCCTGGATCTACTTTCCAGGTCAGTTGCTTTTCCAATGAGATATTTCACATTGTTTTCTAATTTTTCATCCTGTTGGATTTGTTTTAGAGTGTCTTGATTTCTCCTAAAGTCACTAGCTTCCAATTGCTCCTTTCTAATTTTTAAGGAAGTATTTTCTTCAGTAATCTTTTGGACTTCCTTTTCCATTTGGCCAATTTTGCTTTTTAGGGCATTCTTATCCTCATTGGCTTTTTGGACCTCTTTTGCCATTTGGGTTAGGCTATTTTTTAAGGCGTTATTTTCTTCAGTATTTTTTTGGGTCTCCTTTAGCAAACTGTTGGCTTGTTTTTCATGATTTTCTTGCATCACTCTCATTTCTCTTCCCAGTTTTTCCTCTACTTCTCTTACTTGCTTCTCAAAATCCCTTTTGAACTCTTCCAAGGCCTGGGACTGATTCATATTTTTCTTGGAGGCTTTGAACATAGGAGCTTTGACTTTGTTGTCTTCTTTTGGTTGTATGTTTTGATCTTCTTTGTCACCAAAGTAAGATAATATAGTCTGATGCTTTTTGCACTGCTTACTCATGATCTTGGCCAATTACTTGAGTTTTAAACTCTTTATTAAGGTACGAGTCTGTTTCCAATGTGGTGAATGTACTGTCCCAAGCTTTGGGGGTTTGTACAGCTGTTTTCAGAGTTACTTATAGGTACCTGAAAATTTTCAGTTTTTCCAAGGTGGTATGATAAGGGGCAACATGTTTCCTCTCTACCACCACAACAAGCTCCACCATACCAGCACCCCTCCTCGCTCCAGGACCCCCCCCCCCAGAACTGTGACCCAGATCAAAGCACTGGCAAAGAGATCCTTGAAATCTCCCTCTGATCATCCATTTGATTCCCTCTCAGTCTGTGGGCTGGAAGCTCAGAAGGCAGCTGCCACCCCAGGGCCAAGCTTGGGACTTGCAGCTAATACCTAGCTTCTCTCTCACCACAGTCATAGACTTTTCCCACTGATCTTCCAAGTTGTCTTTGACGTTCATGGGTTGAGAAGTCTGGAAACTGCCACAGCTGCCAGGGATTCAGTCCTCTGAGGTCTGCTCCAGGTTTGCTGCAGCCTATGCACCCACGCCAAACTGCGTTCCTCTCCCCACGTGGCATGATATACCTTTCCAATCAACTATGCAGGTTGTCTTGGGGTGGAAATTTGTTTCATTCTGTCTCTTTGTGGTTTCTGCTGCTTTAGAATTTGTTTAGAGCCATTTTTTTTGCAGGTGTTTGGAGGGGTTTGGGGGAGAGCTCAAGCAAGTCACTGCTTTCACTCTGCCATTTTGGCTCCACTCCTAAATGTCTTTCTTTTAAAAAGTATATATATTTAAGGCTGGATCTTCCTATCTCACCAAAGGCTAGAAGTGCAGGTGCTATTAAAAAGTCTATTTGCATTACTGATCAGCACATGAGTTTTGACCCACTCTGATTTCAACCTGGGTTGGTTTGCCCACTTTTAAGCAACTTGGTTATCCTCTTACTCCCAGAAGCTTGCCATATTGAAGCCAAACTTAGTATGGGCACTTAATATGCATAGCTCACTGCAGCTCAGAACTCCTAGGCTCAAGAGATCTACCAAACAGCCCTTATGGGAACAAGGGTTATAGACATATGCCACTTGCCTGGGACCAAAATCTTCCTTGATTGTGCTCAGAAATTGTGATCTGTTTTGCCAAAACACATACTCACGAGACTACCTTTACTGAACAGCCTTCCAAGACATCCAAGAACCTTTACATTGGTCAGAATTGATAGGACAAAAATTTGTCCAATAAGAATACCTTGGAATTTTTTTTTTTTTTTACTGGACTTCTGATTACATTGATGTACTGAAACTCTTAGTCAGCCACTTCCACTGTCATTGCAGATTGGGATCTTTTCTGTAATGCAGAGTCCTCAGGCACTGAAAGGAGATTTGCTCTGAGTCACAGATAGTACTGAACCTATTCTTCCTGATGACTATCTCAACTTTCTCTCCACCACACCGTGCAGCCTCTTTAGATTACTTATCCCTTTAAGGATTATTTTACAACTCCCTATGCTGAAAGTCACCGGCTACTTTTCTGCCCATTCATACAGTTTAGTGAGAGCCTCTAATATTTTTCTCTTGGCATCTCTATATTTGGTTTACCATCACACAATCTGACTTAGAGAGATTTATAAACATTAGAATGGTTGTGCCTTGAGGGCAAGAACTTTTAAAAAAAAATCTTATCTTTGTACCCCCAGCACTTAGCACAGTATCTTATACAGAGTAAATACTTGATAAATGTTTGTTCATTTAAATTTAACTTGCAAATTTCAGTATTATTCTAAATAATTTACATGAAAATTTAATCAGATGCCTTGTCCTAGAATATAAAGGAATTTTCAAAGACTCTTCTAGTAGGATATAAATGCTGGCAGGTCTTACCAAGATAAAAAAGGATTTAGGTATGGACCTGGTAATAGACTGTATGTCTGTTGTCTACGAAGTAGGCTGTTTTTTAAACTAAATTTTATTTTTAAAATTAATAATAATTTATTTTCTCTCCACCTCCCCCACATCAGAAAAAAGAAAAGAAAAACAAAACCTTTATAATAAATACTTTTGTTTACCCTTCATTTTGAAGAGGATCAATGACATCACAGATTGATGTTAAAATGTGAATTGGATTTTAGTGAGACACAGTTGCACAAAGTTGTCAGCTTCATTCTCTGTTCCAAAGTTGTGGAAGTCCAGTGGCAAGACAAAAGTCAAGACAACTGGTGATGGTCCGGGATGCAATGGATGACCTTTACATCCTCAATGTCTGACCAAGCTCTAAGTGCTCCATAGAGCCTGCTTCATCTACTTTCATGGCCATTGGAACAAATTGTTCTCATCTACTCATTCTGCTGGGGGAAGTCTTCACATGCTTGGAATAGATATCCTCCTAACTCACTGAGGGGTTTGAGGGCTTAAGGTGTATGGGGTGTTCAGAGAGGACTGGCATCTCTGGTCTAAGGACTTGCTGAGCCCTTTCCAGGGCTGCTCGTCCACCTGCCACCCCACTGTCACCTGTGGCCCCAAGAAGTGATAGCATGTGCAGTAGCCATACCCTGCTAAAACTGTGTTGGCAGATGGGCTAAACCAGGTTGTGGGTAACCAATAGGCCTGTAACAAATAAACATAGTCAAGCAAAGCAACCTCCTATATTGGTCATGTCCAAAAATGTGTGTCTCCTTTATTTATTTATTTAGGCCATCACCTCTCTGTCAGGGGATAGGTAGTGATCTTCATTATTGGTCCTCTGGAATCATGATTGATCATTTTTCTAATCAGTATTAAGTCCCTCAAAATGATTTGACTAACTAAGTTTGGAGATACTCATCTTTTCTCCATAGAGTGAATTTTTTTTTTAACCTCAGCAACTCTGTTTATATCTATGGAGATAGCCATGTAGCCATAACAAAATACTTCTCTATGCCTGTGATCTTTTATTTTTATTTTTTTTAGGCAATTGGGGTTAAATGACTTTCCCAGGGTCACACAGCTAGTAAGTGTCAAGTGTTTGTTCTGAGGCTGGATTTGAACTCAAGTCCTTCTGACTTCAGGGCTGGTGCTCTATTTACCTAGCTCCCCCGATCTTTTATTTAAAAAAAAAACAAACTTTTATTATGGAATCTTCTCAAAGACTCTGGCAAAATCTAAACAAATTACATTTACTGATTCCTACTTGCCCACATAATTATTTTTTTCCCCTTAAGGACTGATCATAATTGAATAAAGCCTAATTTTTCCTCATAGAAGCCTTATTGCCTTTCCTTCAGTTGGAAAATATTTACTTTTATTTTCAACAGTCCTAGCCCATATTAAAAATCACATCAGTTGGTAAAATATAAAAAAGGAAGTTTGTTACATTCAGTTTCTAGAGTGTTCTTTGGAGATTTTCTCATGGGCAAGATTCATATTCGCAATGCACCAGACCTCTGGCACAGTGGCCATTTGTAGTGTCATTAGATACTTTAGCCAACTGTTTGACAATTTGCCTTTGAGTAGCTTCCAAAAACTTTGGAAAGTTTTAGAAAGCACAGTAACTTATTGTTATCTCATTTGTCACTGAACAATGAAGCACTGAAGTTACTGAACATTGCAGACAAAATGATCCAGAAAGTTAGCCCTTGGTGGTAATGGTGGAGATACATTTGCAAATTTCTGAGGATACATTTACCTAATTATCTAGGATTTAATTACACTCTGCCCCCCCCCATAAATATACTATCACTACCCACACTATCCTAAAATAGAGTATTTGAAGTATTCAGGTCAGTTTAGATTTGTGTATAAATTAAGTAACATTACTTACTAGTACAAGGTGAACATATTTGTTTCAATAATTCACAAAATAACTGTGAAAAACTTCAAATAGTTTGTCTTTCTGTAGCCTCTTATTTGCCAAGGGACTGGTAGGAAATTGAGTTTTTCTTAGCTGAAAGGAGGGACTAAAGGGTTATGGGAAGTGGATGCCAGGTAATTTTCAAGTCTCGTGGAGAGGTTATAGGGCTCTAGGGTGTGTTCATGTATGCCAACATCAGTAACCCACCTCAGATTTCTAAGAAAGGGCTCTGCCACCCTAAACTGAACATAACCATGTGTAGTTGGAACCTTATCTTGCTCACTGACCCACTTAAGGAGAGACTTGACAAGATAGAATCTGCTGCCAAGCTGAGACTGGGTGATTTTAACTCCTCGCCATCTCCCCCCCCCCCCCCCACCTTCTCCACCCTGCCCCCTCCTCATCACAACCTGATGAGCTGGCATAGCTTGAATTTCATTTATTTATTATCTGTACTTTTACAATAGGTTTTGACTCAAATAATGATAAGCTGACTTTTAAGGCAATTTTAAGTGAGTATGTGATATAAATGAGTGGACTATACTATCGAGGACAAAGGCAACCTCTGGACAAATAGCTCCAGTCTTAGCCATAAGATTATAGTGAATCTCAATCTCAGTCTCAATCTCTCTCTCTCTCTCTCTCTCTCCCCCACACACACACACACAATCTCCATTTTAATCACAGAACCTTTTCCAACTGTCTAATATCAAATACTGAATACAAATATCTAAAAGGCTCCATAGGGAATGCTTGCTACCATTTATTCTCATCTTTGTAGGAGAAAATAGATCTTGTGTCCAGTTTGGCAGGCTACACGATCAACAGGAACTAAGAATAGTATATTTAGATTTTTTTGCATAGTAAATCCTTATGAACTTCTGAAAAGTTCAAACTTGAAATTATGTTGAAAATAAAATGATCAAGATTTTTACTTTCCTCTTACACTTATACAAATTGATTCCACCATAACTTTGAATTCAGTAAGCATCTAACAAATGATCATTTCAAAGTACCACTTTGCTTTTGAAGATGTATACAATGAGACATATAAGTCTTAAAGCCCAAATACTTAGGGGCTACAATTCTTTTGGTAATTCCAACCTCTTATTGTGATCCTCATGGTTTAGAAAATGTAGCAATGGAAAGGAGAGATCTATTCATACCACAGTTCATTTGAATGTCTATTTAAAGATCTATACTTTTTTGTTATACTTGTTAGATTGATTGCATAGTTACTACATGTCAGTCACCCAGGGAATGAATTCTGTGTTGTCATTTGGGCACTGTTGACATGAGTATGTCAAGAAGATGGAATAGAAAGGATAAGTTCATTTAAAACATTGACTTTTAATGCTTGCTATATCATCATCATCATCATTATCATCATCATCATCATTAACTTAAAAACCACATTTTTGTACAGTTGAACATTAGAAATTTTTGCTGTTGTGGAGTAGATTATTTTAATCCTTACTTTAATGGGTGACATCTTTCCTCCAATTCAACCTAACAAATATATATGTAACTATCTTGAACTCAATATGTCCAAAACACATCGTTTTCTTTACCTATTTGTGGGCAGCACCACTATCTTTCTAGTCACTCATTTTCATCACTTCATTTTCATCCTTGGCTCCTCACTCTCAATTAACTCACATATCTAATCAGTTGCCAAATCTTGTCATTTCTGTGTCCATATCTCTTGCATCTGTTTCTTCTTCACTCACTGTAATTGAGCCCTTCATCTCTCATTAATGCCCTATCAGCCTCCAATATTTCTCTATTCCAATTGAATATTTTCTTAAAATGCTAATCTGACCATTTCATTTTTTTTCTCAACAAACTCCTGTGATTCTTTATTACCTCTAGGGTCAATTACCTCTTTGGTACCTAATGCCCTTCACAACAAGACCCTAATCTGCCTTTCCAGAATTGTTATAATTTACTTCCCTTCACACTGCCTGTGAGTCAACTGAGCTACCTTTGTACTGTTGCTTAAACACAGTGCAACATTTTATATTCCTGTTCCTCTGTAGTGGTTGTCCTGCACGTCTAGAATGTACTCCTCCCTCATTTCTGCCCCTTAGATGCCTTGGTCTCCTTCAAGGTTCAGCAAAAGCCCCATATTCTCCTTGAAGCCTTTATTGAACCTCCCAGCTTCTAATAACCTCACCTTCCATAATCACCTTACCTCTATTTTGTATGTGCATGTGTGTCTATGTGTGCATATATAGATACATACAGTATAAGCATATATTTGTATGGGCCTATATATATATATATATTCTCCAATAGTATTTAAGCCTCTGGAGAGCCAGAACTAGTTTCACTTTTTTCTTTGTATCTCCAGTGTCTAGTACAATGTCTGGCATGCATAGGTGGCATTATGGATAGCACACTAGACCTGGAGTCAGGTAGATTTGAGTTCAAAAATGGCCTCAGACTTTTACTAGCTGTATGATCCTGAGCAAGTCTTTTAATCTCTGTTTGATTCAGATTCCTAAACTGTAGAATGGTAATAATAAGAGCAGCTACCCCATGGGGTTATTATGAGGATCAAATGAGACAATGTTTGTAAAAGTGCTTTGCAAACTTTAAAGAACTATGAAAATTCTAGCCAGTCAGCTAGCAAGCCAGCCAGTAGTAGTAGTAGTAGTAGTAGTAGTAGTAGTAGCAGCAGCAGCAGTAGCAACAGTAAGTGTATAATAATATTTGTTAAATGTAATGAATGAAAAGTCCAAGAGACATAATTTCTTGGTACTTAATAATGTATTTATTAATCATGACTAGCAAATAATAAAATAAGGTCAGTCGCCCTCTTGGAAGCCAAAGATGCCCCTTGGGGACCAGTGAATTTAAAATATCCTTGGAGAGTGGGTGCTCTCAACAGGCAGAAATCAACTCTGATTGGTTAACAATTAATGAGAGAATAAATATTGTAACGAGAGGTGGCCTTATTCTAATGAGGAGCTGGGGGACAGTGACTCTGATCATGTCGCTCTTGAACAAAGAGACTCATCTCCACACCCAGATCATTCCACACAAAAGGATTTATCCTCCCCCAAGACCACTTGAAAAATGAGTTGGAATTCACCTAAATATGATGTACTTTTCCCTTTAATCAGAACTAAGCTTTCCCAGTTTCATGGGGTCCTGCCCAAGATTGAACCCAATCTCATCAATGGCTTTGTCTTTCAAAGGCTGCCTTGACCTAGTAACCAAGTGAGGAAATAGAAAGAGAAAAAACCCTAGATTCCCCTCCCCCATATTAGTTATTAATAATCATTTCTCTCATAAAGAATTGTTTATATACAAGTCATTGTGCTAGACTCTGAGGATACAAAGATGAATTAAAAAAACCTGCCTAAAAGGAGCATATAATCACATTGAAGAAACAGGTAATATGCACAAATACCTATGGTGAAAATGAGACCATGATGAGCCCTTAAGAGTGGTGCAAAGTTCAGAGAGAGGAGAGAATGTTCCTGCTTCTAAGCAGCAGGTGAGCCATTATCAGTGGGTGGCACTGGAGCTGAGTTTTAAAGGACAGGTAGGAGTTCAGCAGGTAAAAATGGGGGCAAAGAAGAGAATGACAGAGCTGTTGGGAGGAGAGCATTCAAAGGGAGGATGAATTCAACACTGTCCACTTTGACTGGAGTATAGAATAGTACAAGAAATAAATGGGATTTAAAAAGAAATAGAAAGGTACCTTGGATCAAGATCACTGAGAGTCTTGAATGCATGCAAAAACAGAGCCTGAAACAGTGAAAATATACCAGCTTTGGAGTCAAAGATCTTGGGTTAGAATCTGACCAATTTGTGTGACAGAAATCCAGTAAATCACAACCTCTCTGGGTCTAAGTTTCCTCATGTGCAAAGTGGAGAATTTGCTTTCATGATCTCTAACATAGAACCATTCTAGGTATCACATAATACATGTGTGTTTGTGTTGATACACACATGTATATTTATATATATACACACATATACATATATACACATATATTTATATATACATGCACATGCATATACATGTATACACACATATTTTATATGCATGCACACACATATATACATACATATACACATATATACATGTTAATGTTCATTCTCTTTTATATTAAAAGTTAACAGTCATTTGGTGAATATTTAGAAAATTGTGTTTAAAGACAATTTATTTCCTTTTGCATTTCTATATAATGGATCACTCAGTAATCAACAATCATTAATCAATATTTATTGTGTACCAGACACTGTACTGAGCCCTGGAGAAACAAAAAAAGGGAAAGGGACAAAAACATTGTACTTGCCTTCCAGGAGTTCACATTTTAATGAATGAGACAAGATGTAAATACCTACATACATAAATCTACATATACTATAAGTGGAAGGTAATCTCAGAGGGAAAACATGAGAAATGAGGAGGACTGAGAAAGGCCTCTTACATATGGGAGGAGGTAAGCTGAGTTTTGAAGGGGCCAATGAAACAAGGGAGTTGTATGGGGAACTACTCAGAATGGCAAATAATGATAGTTGTAACGGTAGTTTAGCATAGTGTAAATGGAGGAGAGTAAAGAATAAGAAGACAGGTAAGTTTGGAAGGGGTTTTGTTGTAAAGGGTTTTGAATGTCCCACAGCACTTTATATTTGATCCTAGAAGTAACAGGGAACCAAGGTTCAGTATTGTAATGGGTTTTTGCATGTCTGCAATGGAAAACCTTTTCTCTAATGATGAAAACAAGGTGAACATAACATCAAACCATTAAAAACAGAATGAAGCTCTGTAACTACACATTCATTTCCGACAGTTCCGCATCACCTTACTCCCTTTTCCTCTTCTCTACCTTTTATGGCACTTGGTAGTTAGGGATGTAGATATCAACTTTTTCATTTCATTTTTTTCCCCAGTTCTTGTGAATGAACTCAACAAGTTCAACTTTCAAACATGTTACATACATAGCCTGATTTAAAGGGAAATAGTTTTGATAGTTGCCAACAGGCAGTACTGAAGACTTTTATGCTCTCCACAGGCTGCTTCAGTAGCATGGGCGGAGTCAAGGTTAATGGGAACCTGTGCTATCCAGAAAGAACAAAGAAGAGGGCTCTGATTTTCCTGCTGGGACTCACATAGGTGGTACCACATAATTGTGCCGTTGTTCCGTTGAGGGAAAGAGAGCTCTTCCAAAGAGGGATGCTTTGATTCACAATGACTTATATTAACATAATCACTGAATGTTCCCTGCATATATAAAAACTCAAGTATACTCAGAAGAATTATATTACACTCCTGCCAGGGAAACTTTTATTTTTTGTGTAAGTATTACTTCTATCATTGTGACCCATGTCTCTTGACCAGCCTTTGTTGCAAAACGAAACAAGAAATGAAATACATATAAATTACAGGGCAGTAAACAGAACATGGAAAATGTTCTAACACAGAAGCAAAGAGAGTAGGAACTCTAGAGGCTATCTATATGTATTGGCCAGCTCTTCTCCAGCTCCATGTCTCAAACAAAGCTGCTGCTACTGCCTGTGTTTATTGCTACTTAGGTGCTTTCTCACTGTTCCCTAGTTCTCAAGACACTGTACAGATTTACTGCACATTACTCCTCTTCACAAATTTCACATTCTAGTCAAACTGGCCTAAATGCTAAACTTTCCTATGTAACACTCCTTTCTCCTTGCTCTGTGCTTCTACACAGGCTGTCCCTGATGCCAATAATGTGTCTTTCTCCTCCAGACCTATGACTCTTAGAATCCCTACCTTAACACTAGCTATTGGCAATTTACCCAGGATCTTTACGAGTCCCCATGGTACTTGTCCTGGATCCTTTCTTCCATTGCTGCTCTGAGAGGACTAGGAAAAACAATATTATGGCTTGAACTAAAAACAGGGACCAGAATCCTTAGTTGATTAATATACCATAGTTTTCTGCACTTTATATGTCCTGTTTCAACAGACCTGCAATCTCATCCTTGTGGATAATCCCACCAACAGTACAAACTCATACCTTTCTATCCTGTGCGACCCTTGCCCAGGTTTTCCCACAAATCCTCCAAAGCAGCACCACTTAACATTCTGGAAGTTGTTAAACTTCATGAACAGGAGCAACCAGAGGAGCAAATTGCCTATAAAGAATGCTTCTTCCCCTTGGGCTTTACACAGAACATCCTCTATGTCAGACACAAATGTCTTCGCCGAGCATGCATAATATCTAACAATTACAAAGCACTTTAAAGTTCACGAAGTTCTTTATATATGTTATCTTATTTGATCCTTACAACAACCCTGGACAATAGGTGCTATCATCATACCCAGCTAGGTGGCACAATGGATAGAATGCTAGGCCTGCTGTCTGCTAGACATGAGTTCAAATTCAGCCACTAGTTGTGCAACCTTAGGCAAGTCACTTAACCTCTATTGGTCTGTTTTCTCAACTTTAAAATGGGGATCATAATACCAACTACCTCACAGGGTTGTTACAAGAATCAAATGAGATATTATGTATGATGATCTTAGAATAATTCTTAGTATACAGTAGGCATTATATCAATGTTACAGATGAAGAAATATACTATGTATATATACCGTGTAAATATACTATGTAAATATACTATGTATACTATACATATACTATGTTACAGATGAAGAAATCAAGGCTGAGAGAGGTTTTATAGGAATGCTTCTGTAGTCTCTCTTTTAAGTGTCTAGGGACTAATGAGATTGTTCCCCAGAGAGAGAGAATTTGATATTGTGGCTACATGGGGTTTGAGACAGAACAAGGATCAGTATCCATAGCGAGGAAAAAAGATAGAAGACAACCCTCAGCCACTATGTTGAGAGGGAAGGAATCCATTACTGATTGAGACCTTCCTCTAATCAGTTGCTGAAGTTTCATCTACCTGCAATTGACAATGCCAGTGACCATCCGAGCAGGAACTAATTTGTTTTCTGTCCCATTGACCCATCACCCTACCTTCCCATTTCTGATGCCGTGGCACCTGCTTCTTTCCAACAAGAGTTGCTTCCCAGCCCAAACCTCTCTTCTTCTCTCATTTTTAAATACCACTATCATTCTAAATAAAAATACTTATCTATCGCATGATCTTTTTTAGAGGAGGCTACTTAAATAAACCTTAAAGCATTTTATAAGTGACACCAGCTATTTTATTATCAATTTGCGAAAGTATCTTTCTTGTTTCTATTGAACTCAGAACTTCTCCAAAAGCTCACCAGCTTGCTTGTAGTTTTTAGATAGCTATTTTTTCCAGAGTCTAGCATAATGCCTTACATATAATAGGTCCTTAATGAATATTTGTTAAATTGAATTGAAGCAGATTGGGAACAGCTATGTCTCTACTGTGGAGTGAGAATCAACCCAGCAAAATCCATCAGATCCTCAAGATCTCAGGAGTTTCTAGCTGGACAGAGGAACAACACTAACCCTCAAATCCCTTCCTAGAGCAATGCTCATAATAGCAGAGGAATCGGGATTGATAGCCAGCAAAGGGGATGGACAGACGGTTTCAGGGCAGCAACAAATAAATTGTTAGGAAATAGATCAGGAGTGTGCTGGCAAATATTTAACAAATAGTTCTTAATAACAAAACAAAAGAAACAAAAATCCCATGCTCAGCATGACACACTGTTTAACCTGCATTACATTTTTCTCCATCATGCTCAAGTCTAGATGATCAGAACAACAAATCAAGAGTTGATTTGTTGCATTTGCCAATTTCCAAGGTGTAAATGCACTGAAATTTTAATCATCAGGGGCCAGTAGGAGTTAAGTCTATCACTCCCTTATTTAGAATCCAGGGTTGTGTTTTCCTAAATTTGTTCAGGGAAAACCCTCAGGTGTACTTTTCAAATATTCTCTTATTAGCACTTACTTTTCCCAACAGTTTCTGGATATAATTGCATAAAAATTGCAAGATCATTTCTATGAGATTGTCACACATTAATCTGTGAAGTTCATCTTTCATTTGCATATTAAGAAATAAGGCTTTCTCTTTCCTTGATTGAGATTTATTAGTGAGTCTTAATCAACTCCCTGAGGTGTGCCAGGCAGAGGTATGACCAACTCTACCTATAGATCCTTATTTCTGAGACCAAAGGTCAAAGCATAAACGATCATAACATCATTTATGAGATGACATGGTGCTGCTTCAAGGCCTTAGTTCAGTAGTATCAGACTTGCATATTAAATATGAAAACAAAGAAAAATCAATTCACCATTTAGAATTTGAATTATCACTTTTTAAATAAAAAGGTTATTTCTTTTTTTTGCATCATTAGAAAAGGATTATCATCACTCTTGCATTACACACAGACATATGTCTGTGTACACATAGATACCGCCCCTCCTCCAATCTAACAACTCCTGTTGCAGATGCCTTGTTTTCAACATCCTGCTCACTAAGGAAGGAGATTAATCACAGGGTAGAAGGCCTTATTCTAAGGTGTCAAAGCTAACTACAGCTATATCATATTAAGTGAAAAGAAGGAAGGGGGGAGTATAGTTAATATATCTTCTGAGAATAAGTAGATTTTATCATAAAGGTAATATTAAATAAACCAAAGTGTTTTTTATACAATTGATATATCTCAATACCATTCTCAGTTCTGCCCCTGAGCCTACTAAGAATTGCTTCCCTTGGAAAACAGTCTCCCAGTCTGAATTTTGGGCCATAATTTTCAATTTCACTGGCTGTGTCCCCCTACCTGGAATATTGCACCTCTTCAGCTTGGTCTCCTGTTGTTCTTGGCTTCCTCCAAGGCCAGGCTAAACCCTCACTTTCTACAAGAAGACTTTCTCTTTGAGATTGTTTCCCATTTATCCTGTATATATCTTTATTGTTCGTAACTGTTTCTATGAGAAACTCCTTGAAAGCAGGGACCATCCCCCCTTTCTTTGTATCCTCAGGATTTGCCACAGTTCCTGGTACATTGTTGTTGTATGTTCAGTTGGGTCTTACTATTTATGACCCCATGAACCATAGCATGCCAATACTCTCTTCAAGGTTTTCTTGGCAACGATCCTAGAGTGGTTTGCCATTTCTTTCTCCATTGGATTAAAGGTTGAGTGACTTGCCCAGGGTCACACAGCTAGTAAGTGTCTGAGGCCGGACTTGAACTCAGGTCTTCCTGACCCCAGGCCCAGCACTCACACACTGGGCCACCTAGCTGCCTCCTGGTACGTAATAGATGCTTAATAAATGCTTGCTGAATGACTGAATGGGTAAAACTTGGAAAGCTCCCTTTTCTTCTGTACTCTATATCTCTAAATCCCTCAGCATCTTCACTCTTCTTTTCTTTAGTCTCTGATAAAGATGTAGCTCTTCTTGCCAAGGCCTAACTCTTTATCTTCGTTTCAAATTCCTTTAATACCTAAAACTTCTAGGGGTTTTGTGCTCTGCTCATTCCTTTTCTCACCTTCATTCTGTTACTATCTATTATCTCCTTTCCTTTTTGCCTTCATATCTCCTCTCCTTAAAAACCCATAGCTTGATCCTGTCATTTCCTCAAGCCATAATCCTGTGTCTTTTTCAACCTTTCACTGTCCAGCCCCTGGAAAGACACACCTATATTGGATGCTTCCATTTTGTCACCTCACTTTGCAACACACAGCAGTATGACATATATTACTCTATCACACAACTAAAACAGCGGTCTCAAAAAATTTTAATGATTTTTTTTAACTATCAAAATCCCAAGACCTTTTTTACTGCCATTTTCCTTGATTTCTCTATAATTTTTGATACTGTCAGACCCCACATACTGGGTACTCTCCTCCCTTGGCTTCCATAAGGATACTTTCTTCTGGTTCTGTTCCTTCATTTCAGGTCATCCTTCTAAGTATTCTTTGACTTTCTGTCTTCCTGTCTTCTAGCCTGAGTGTTGGGTATCCCTTGAATGCAACTATTAGCTTTCTATCATCCCATATTTTTCCTCCCTTTTTTTGGCTAAACTCCTTGAGAAGGCTATCTAAAATAGGGACCTTCACTTCCTTTTCTCTCACTCTCTCATTCTCTAACTCCCTACAGTCTGGGTTCCCACTTCATCATTAAATTGAAACTCCTCTCTCCAAATTTAATAACAACCTCTTAATTGCCAAATCAAATGGCCTTTTCTCAGTTTTCATCCTTCTTGACTTCTTTGCCCCCTTTGACATTGTCAATCACAATCTTTTCATTAATACTCTCTTCTCTCTAGGTTTTCATGATGCTACTCTCTTGGCATTCTCTTCTTGGCTATCTAACCACTTCTCATTCTCCTTCACTAAATCTTCATCAAGGTAATGCATGCTAACCTTGGGTGTCCCATAGAGCTCTGTCCTGGTTCCTCTTTTCTTCTCCCTCTAACTTATTTCACCTGGTGATGTCATCAGCTCTCATGAATTTAATTGTCATCTCTCTGATGATTCTGTCTTTTTTATTTATTTATTTTTAGTTTTAAACATTCACTTCCACAAGATTTTGAGTTCCAAATTTTCTCCCCATCTCATCCCTCCCTCCACCCTAAGATGGCATGCATTCTGAATACTTCTTCCCCTAATCTGCCTTCCCTTCTATCTCTCCCCCCTTTCTCTTGTTCCCTTCCCCCTCAATTTTCCTATAGGGCAGGATAGATTTCTATACTTTATTTCCTGTATATCTTATTTCCCAGTTGCTTGTGAAAAAAAAATTTTAACATTTGTTTCTAAAACTTTGGGTTCCAAATTTTCTCCCTTCCTCCCTCCGCACTCATCCTCATTGAGAAGGCAAGCAACTCGATACAGGTTATACATGTGTAGTCATGCAAAACACTTCCATGGTGGTCATGTTGTGATAAACTAACTATATTTCCCTTCATCCTATCCCACCCCCCATTTATTCTATTCTCTCTTTTGACCCTGTACCTCCTTAGAAGTGTTTGTTTCTGATTACTCCCTTTCCCAATCTGCCCTCCCCTCTATCATCACCCTGCTCTCTTGTCCCCTTCCCCCCATTTTCCTGTAGGATAAGATAGATTTCAATACCAATTGAGTGTGTATGTTATTCTGTCCTTAAGCCAAACCTGATGAGAATAAGATTCATTCATTCCCTCTCACCTTCCCCCACTCCCCCTCCACTGTAAAAGCCTTTTCTTGTCTGTTTTATGTGAGATAATTTACCCTATTCTACCTCTCCCTTTCTCCTTCTCTCAGCATAATCCTCTTTCACCCCTTAATTTTATTCTTCAGATATCACCACTTCATCTTCAACTAATCCCGGGCCCTTTATTTATCTATTTATCTATATATATATACATACAATTTTTCCCCTCCAACTACTCCAATACTGACAAAGGTCTCATGAGTTACAAATATCATCTTTCCATGTAGGAATGTAAACAGTTCAACCTTAATAAGTCCCTTATGGTTTCTCTTTCCTGTTTACCTCTTTATGTTTCTCTTGAGTCTTGTATTTGAAAGTAGAATTTTCTATTCAGTTCTGGTCTTTTCATCTCCATTTCATTGAATGTCCATTTTTTCCCCTGAAGGATTATACTCAGTTTTGCTAGGGTAGGTGATTCTTGGCTGTAATCCTATCTCCTTTGCCCTCCAGAACATCTCAAACCGAATATCATGCAGACGTCTTATATTCAACATGTTCAAATTTGAAACTTCTTTCCCCCAATAACCTCCCTTTTCCCAGCAATCCTATGGAGGATACCATCATCCTTCCAGTCACCCAGACTCACAACCTAAGTACCATTCTCAACTATCTCATCTGCAATATGCAATCTGTTGCCATGGTCTGTCATTAACCTTCATAGTATCTCTTACATATGCCCTCTCCTCTGATACTGCCACCGCACTGCTCTCATCACAAGTTCTGATCAACTCATGCCTGGGCTACTGAAATAGCCAACTAGTTGGTCTGCCTTCCACAAGTTTCATCCTACTCTAGTCCATCCCCTACTCAGCTTTAAAAGTGATCTCCCTAAAGTGCATATCACACCCCCTCTTCAATAAACTCTAGTGGCTTCTTATCACCTCCAGGATCAAATATAAAATCTTTAATTTGGCATTCAAAGCCCTTCATAACCAACCCCCTGCCTGTCATACTTTTCCAGTCTTCTTACAACTTACTCCTCCCAAGTACTCTTCAACCCAGTGACAACAACCTCTTGGTTGTTCCTCACACATGACATTTTATCTTCACATTCTGGTCATTTTTACTTGATGTCTTCTATGCTTGGAATGTTCACCTTTCTTATTTCTACCTCTTGGCTTTTCTGGATTCCTTAAAGATCCATCTAAAATTCCACTTTCTAAAAGAAGCCTTTCACAGTCTCCCTTAATTTTAGTGCCTTCCCTCTGCTGATTATTTCAAATTTATACTCTATATAGCTTGTTTGTTTTTGCAATTGTCTCCCCCATTAGACTGTGAGCACCTTGGAAACAGGGATTACTTTTTTCCTTAGCAAAGTACCTGTCACATGGTAGGAACTTAATAAATTTTATGGATTGACTGACTACTCTCCATATCAAGGGGACATAACCTCCCTTGGGTCTTGGACCTCTTTGGAAGTTTGGTGAAGACTATGGAATCCCTTTCAAAAGAATGATTTTAAATTCATAAAAAACACACAGAATTATAAAGGAAACCAATTACATTTAAATACAGTAATCAAAACTTAAAAATAAAAGTCACAGATCCCAAGTTAAGAAATTTTGCTTATGCTATATCTTAATATATACTTATGTATGCATACATATTCTCTCTGTATGTCTTTGTCTTTCTCTGTTTCTCTCTGTCTCCTCTCTCTCTCTCTCTTTCTTTCTCTGTCATCCCTCTCATTTTTCAATTTAAATATCTTTTGGTTAGATTTAAAAGAATCTAGATAAATAGATGTTTTCCTAGGTACAGTGAATGTACTTTATTCCTAGTCAGGAGTCCATCTTCACATTATTTTTAACCATGGACCAGAATTATAAATCCCATCTCAGACTGAATCTTCGTAATATGCTATTCACTCCCTAAATCTATCCCTCCCTTAGAATTTCTTTGGTTTGTTGAATAGCAATGATAATTGATGATAACAACCCCTATGCCCCAAAGGTCTTAATTTTCTCATTCAAGATTTCATATTCTTTAACAATGTTTTCTAAATTGACTCTGGCAATATCATTTATTCCCATGTGAAGCCCAGAAATACATGGGAGTCACTCAGTTTGACAAGCCTTGGGAACTTTTCAATCATATCTTGGATACATGTCCTAGAAGATGGCAGATCTCACTATTGTTGATGTCAAATTACCAAATAAATGATTCAGTTCCCCCCACCAACCACAACATTTGCCTCTTCTTCCTTCCCTCCTCCTTACTAGATGGAGTCTCTTCTGACAACAGTACCATGGATGTGACCCATGATTCCCTAGAGCTCAAGCAGTTGTTTCCTCATTAGCTCTCCCCTCCGCAAGAAGAACACAGGCATGCATGGATCATGTATGTGGTCATACCTCTTCCTCCTAGATGTGATGGCTCAACCAGGTCAGGTTCTGCACATACCTATGTGCAATAACTTCATAGCCCATTAATTCTATTTGTTCAATAGTCTTTCCCTTCTTCCTCTTTGTTACATTCTTCTCCTTCATTCCTAGACATGATCTCTTGACGTAGGCTAGAATTTCCTATTGCTTATTTAAAACTATTTTATTCTTTGAAAAAAAAAAGCTTAAATCCTTTCTTCAATTATTTTTCAAGGGACATTTCAAACTTTCTAAGAAAATGGAGGGTAAAAAGTTGCTCCTCATGCTTATGTACTTTCTCTTCTAGAAATGAAACCAACACACCCTTAGAATATAGATATCAGTTATTTAAACACAAACTTTTTTTTTTAGTTACTTCAATCAAAAATTTATTAAGCATTTACTATGTGTCAGGCAATAAATAAAAATAGCTCTTGCCCTCATGGAGCTTAGATTTTCCTCACTTCTAGCCTACCTTCAGACATATTCCACATCCATACTGGCTTCTAGGACCCTTGGGGGGTGACTCTACCCTGAAATCAATTCAATGACTAGAATCTTCATATCATGAAGTCAATCCACTGCTGTCACTCTCTAGTTCTATCTTGTCCTCCAGCCTGCTTCACTTTCACACAGGCTACCTACCACCCACCTTACTTTCTAGCTACCCTTTATGTTTTGATTTCCTCTATTAGAATGATCAGAGCAGGGGCTATATTGTTTTCTAGTTTTCTAGGGCTTATCACAGTACCAGGCTCATAGTAAATATTTAATAAATATTTTTTATTAATGCTTTTGACAATCAATCACCCAAGTGGGGTGAGTGATAATAAAGAATATAGGATGCCACTGAGGTTTTGAACCTAAATAATTGAAAGGATGGTAATATCTTCAACAGTAACAGAACTATTCAGCCCAGGATCACTTTCAGTTCATGTTTCCCAATTTAAACTGGAGTCTTGTTGCTGCCCAGAGTATTTTGATTTATTTTTTTTAATTCTTTAGCAAATTCCACATATTGGTTGTTCCAGACCTTCTTTCTCCTTTAGCTCCCAGTAACAGGATCTCTGGCCACACCCTCAACAGATGATCTTGTTTCCTATTTGGTGGAAAGATTTAGTGAACTGAAGAGAGATCCCATGTATATACTTACCTCTACCTTAACACATCCCTGAATGTGCTAATTCATCCTTTCTTTTAGTTTTACAGGGAGTTTTACCTTCCCTCTAAAGTTAATATTTCTACTATCCTAACTTCTATAGGATATTGATTCTGCACTTTTTCTTTTCTTCCACAGGATCCTTAGCACCCAAATTTCATAGATTTAAAGTTGGAAGGTACTCAAAGACCATGTAGACCAACATTGTCTTTTTACAGATGAGAAAACTGAAGATAGAGAAGTTAAGTGACTTGTCCAAGGTCTCATAATTAGAAAGTCATAAAGCCAGGACTTGAACCCAAGTTATGTTTCCAAATACCTCTTTTCTATCATATCATGCTCTTCCATTGACCTTTTCCTTTCTTGAAACAAACATAGGTTTCCTTTGTCTAAATCACTACTACTACTGCTACTACTGCTGCTGCAGCTGCTGCTGTTGCTGATAGCCCTTCATTAAGCTTCTTGCTCCTTCTAGTCATTATTATCACATTCCTTTTTTATTGCCAAGCTTCTTGACTATCTGGTTTATACTCAAGGGTGTGCTGGCAAATGTTTAATAACCAACTTTCCAGGAAAAAAAAAGCATGGCACCCTTTTAAATTTAATCTGCACCATTATCATTTTCTCCATCATTTTCATAAGTCTGGACAATCAACAAAATAATAAATCAGCCATGACTTACAGTGCTTGTCAATTTCCAAAATGTAAATGCTCATAATGAAATTTTAACAAACAGTGACTCCTTCTCATTTCTAATTTTTCTTAGCTTTTCTGACACACTTGACTGTGATATTCACTATCTCCTTTTAAAATCTTTCTCTTCTCTTAGTTTCATCGGAGTTTTGCTCTCCTGATTCACCTCTGTGAATGTTTCTGCTCTGCTTCCTTCACTGCTGGTCCTTCTTTTTGTCTACTCCTAACTGTGGAGATTCCTTAAGACTCCGTTCTTCTCTAAGTTCTATTTATTTTCTGTCCCTGAGAGCATTTGTCTATTCTCCTAGCTTCAAGAAACACTTCCATGCTGATGACTTTCAAATTAATATCTTCACAATTGGCAATTTTCATTTTTTCTCTGACAGAGCTGCATTTAAAGCTTTGATCCTAATTCAGGACAAAATAATAACAATTGGCATTTATATTTTAAATACAGTATTTTAAATTATGTATAGTAACTTGCATATATTATCTAATTTGGACCTTGCAATGACCTTGAGAGCCAGGCATTATTATCAAACACATTTCACAAGTGAAGAAAAAATTAAAGATCAGAGAGGGTATAACTTGATCATGGACACATACATAAATAGTAAATTTCAGAGGCAAGATTTGAACCTAAGTCTCCCTAATACAATTTAAGTCACTGTATCATGATTCCAATATATTTTGAATCTAACCTCTTTCTCCTATTCCTTCTTGACCCAAAATAGGATTTGTTTTTCAAAGTTTGCAAACACCTTGCACTACTCTGTTCCTTCTTTAAAGTCTAATCAACCAATCAAACAATTAACATTTATTAAGTGCCGACTTTACAAAGAAAGACAAATAAATGAACAAATAAACAAATAATATAGTAAAAATAAAAAAGAAGCCCTGCTTTCAAGGAGCTCATAGTCTAATTTTTTTGGCATTTGAAGAAAAGTATGTTTAATTCACTCTGGCTGATCCCTGGCCTGAATTAGTTTCTCATAATCAGTCCCTCTCCCTGACAGTAGCAGGAAAAGATTTTACCTTTGTAGGAAGGTCATCTAATGTAACATCTAGGCCCCTTCACCCCTGTGATTTTCTCCAAGTTATGATTTTAGGACATCAATTAGCCCTTTGTCTTCTAAATTTTCACAGGATCAAAAAAGTTTCTTATATTTTGGTATCCCATAAAATTAGACTGAATGAAGGTTAAGCATTAAAAAGCTAGAACAGAAGCTGAGAAGTATCATGACTGATGCTTAAGACATGTATACACAAGTAGACCAAAAGAGATAAATCCTTACCAGAGAAGACACTGGGTATCTTGGAAAGAAAGCTTTTGACGGTCCGAATAGGAATTCCATTTTTTTCATCTTGCATGCGTGCTATGACATCTTCCATCTAAAAACACACAAAAGAAGAATTTAGTCACCTTTAAACAGCAGAACCATGTCTTAGACAGAAAAATAACTCATATTTACATAACATTTTTAGATTCAATGTATATTCAATGTATATTGTTACATTTGACTCATAGCAACTCTGTAAAGTAGGTATCACAAGTATTAGCATGCTTATTTAATAGTTGAGGAAAGTAAGTAAAAAAAAAGTAAAAGATAAATTAGGGGGTGGAGCCAAAATGACAGAGTAAAAGCAGTGACTTGCTGGAGCTCTCCCCCAAATCCTTCCAAATACCTGTAAAAAATGGTTCTAAACAAATTCTAGAGCAGCAGAACCCCAAAAAGACAGAGTGAAACAAATTTCCAGCCCAAGACAACCTGGATGATTGATTGGAAAGATCTATTGTGACAGGCTAGAAGAGGAACGTAGTTCAGCATGGGCCAGCAGGAAAGACCAGACCTCAGCAAACCTAGAGCAGCCCTCAGGTGATTGAATCACAAGCAGCTGTGGCGGTTTCCAGACTTCTTGACTCACAGACACCAAAGACAACTTAGAAGGTCAATAGGGAAGGTCTATGACCTCAGTAAGAGAGGAGTTTGGTCTGGCTTCAGTGGGGGCAGCAGCTGCTTCTGAAGCCTTGGCCCACAGACTGAGGGGGAATCAAGCTGCTGATCAGAGTGGGATTGCAGGGATCTCTTTGCTGGTACAGGATTCTCCTGCTTTGCATGTGCTTGGATCTGGGTCACAGTTCTGGGTGGTGATCCTAGGGCAAGGAGGAGGGCTGGCATGGTGGAGCTTGTTGTGGTGCTGGAAAGTAAATCTTCCTCATTGTTCCAAGGCAGAAAGGAGTGCTTGTGGTCACTCATAGACCAGAGCACAGGCCAGAAAAGGAATAAACACCTTGCCCTTGATCATAGCACCTTGGAAGAATGGAAAATTTACAGGTCCCTAGAGGTATCTCTGAAAACAGCTACACAGGGCACAGGGTGAGTTGAAGATGAAGGGGTGATATCTAAGAAATAAAATTAATGGGTGAAAAAGGATTATACTGGGAGAAGGAGAAAGGGAGAAGTAGAATAGGGTAAATTATCTCACATAAAACAGACAAGAAAAGGCTTTTACAGTGGAGGGGAAGTGGCGGGGAGGTGAGAGGGAATGAGAGAATCTTATTGTCATTGGATTTGGCTTAAGGAGGGACTAACATACGCATTCAATTGGGTATGGAAATCTATCTTACCCTATAGGAAAATAGGGGGGAAGGGGATAAGAGGGAGGGGATGATAGAAGGGAGAGTAGATTTGAGGAGGGGGTAATCAGAAGTAAACATTTCTGAGGAGGGACAGGATCAAAAGAGAGAATAGAATAAATGGGGGGCAGGATAGGATGAAGGGAAATATAGTTTTTCACAACATGACTACTATGGAAGTGTTTTGCATGACTACACATGTATAACCTGTATCAAGTTGCTTGCCTTCTCAGTGAGGGTGGGTGGGGAGGAAGGAAGGGAGAAAATTTGGAACCCAAAGTTTTAAAAACAAATGTTAAAAATTGTTTTCACATGCAACTGGAAAATGAGATACACAGGCAATGGAATATAGAAATCTATCCTGCCGTACAGGAAAATAGAAGGGTAAGGGGAATAAGAGAAGTGGGGGCAGATAGAAGGGAGGGCAGATTAGGGGAAAGGGTATTCAGAATGCACACAGTCTTGCGGTGGGGAGGAATGAGATGGGAAGAAAATTTGGAACTCAAAATCTTGTGGAAGTGAATGTTGAAAACTAAAACTAAATAAATTAATAGAGAAAAAATTTAAATTAAAATTAAAAAAATAAAAACAAATAAATTAAATGTCTTGCACAAAGTTACGTAAAGTCACGTGGCTAACATAGGATTTGAACCTTAGCCTTATGAACTCCAAGTCTAGTGTATTAGTCACTAGCCCTTCTACCTCCCTCTTTCCTACAAAACAAACCAGACAAAAAACCCAATCAAATAAGAAACCAATGGCTTCATCAGCTTTTCCAGACTAAGAACTATTTCATGTCATCATTATTCTTGACTTTTTCATGCTAATGTTTTCAGTTTGATTAGGGAAAGACAGAGAAAGAAGTCAAAAAAAGCCCATTTTATGGCCCACTGTACTACTAATAAGAGCTTTGGATCTCACCTCCTTCTTTTGCTCTTTCTGGAGTTGTAACTGCTGAGATAAGTGAGTGTTTATTTTTGAAGCTGTCATGCACCATTGTTGAAGTGAAATTCACACTCCATTAAAGTTACCACTAGTGAGGCCAAAGCAAAAGAAAACAGAAGTTTAAAAGGCATCTGCTTGGATTTCCTTTTCCTACAGAGGGATTCCAAGATGATATTTGGAATGAAGTCTAATATCTAAGTTGCAAAAGCTTCCTGGGAACCCAGAACTGGACACCAACAACTTTGGTTCCTCTTGTCCAGCTCCACGATCAAATTGCTATATGTACATAGATTATATAACATTGTCGCACTTGAAGATGGACAAATTAAGACTATATAATATTTATAAACCCATGACAAGGCAAATGTGATTAAGACAAAGATGATCCTATGGCACTCCTTGAAACAATTCTTAACCAAGCATATACTGATGTTCCTATCAAATCTGTGAGTCATCATGCATGTATCATCTCAAACTTCAGGGCCAATGGTATCATCATCATTCCTGCAACCATGGCAAATTATCATGCATATAGAGGCTATTAAGCATAAGATGTGAGCAGGTAGATGGCTCAGTGCAACCTCATACCACTATTATTGTACATAATAAATTTGCTGTTTCATGTACAATCATCTTTTTTATTATACTATATTATGAAAATGCTTGTTTTATTTCATATTAAAAATAAAAAACAAATGTAAAAAAATAAGTTAAAGGACTTTCTCAAAAAGGATGGGTCAATGTCATCTTCATCTCTATAACAGAAAACATTTTCATTTCAGGAATATTGCAAATTGATAGAGTTTTTGCTAACTCTGGCACATTTTACTCTCACTGCTATAGGATAATAATACCACTTCAAGAGTGGGAATTACAATTTTTCTACTTGGCAGGGTATTCAGAGGATGCAACAATACTCTGTTTCTTAGCCACAGTAATTCCTGCTGACCTTCTAGTCAATCTTTGAAAGACAGCGATTTGCACAACCAGAGGGAATACAAACACTGCTGAAATCACAGATAATTAAAGTATCCAGGGTAGCCCCTTTCTGTCGTCCAGATATATGGAGAAAGTGCCTGAAAAGCTTCGAATACAGGGGTTATGTATTATCTTTGTTTCTAGTCCCCCTCAATGCGTAATACAGCACCTTATGTACAGTAAACACTCAATAAATGTTTGTTGAATTCAGTTGCCAACAGCTGAAGCAAAATAAATTGACTTGGCTTAAAGGATATTTCACTTGGGTTGTGGCCAAGCCTGAGAAAATCTTCCAGCTTCATCATACCTTTGTGGACAAATGAATTAGTATTATTTCATGCTCTCTTACCCCTTCACTTCTACTGCCTGATACAGTCTCTCTCCTCATTCATTTATCAGTAGGTAAACACTGAGAAATGCATTCTATCAATCAAATAAAGAATTAATTTATTATGAAATTACTGTGTGCCAAGAATTGAGCTAGGCATTGGGGATTCAGTGACAAAAGGGAAACAGTACTTGCCCTCAAGGTACTTATATTCTTACATGGAAGATAATGTGCATGTTTATAGGCATGAACAAAACATAAAGAGAAGATAAAAGGCAACCTTGAGGGGAAAGCACTAGAACCTCAAAAGCCCAGGAAAAGCTTCACGTAGAAGATGGTACTTGGGCTGAATCTTGAAGGAAAGCAGGGATTCGAAGATGTAGTGGTGATGAAAAATGCTTAATAGGCACGGGGAACAGCCAATATAAAGGTATGGAGCATCAGGTGCAAAGGATAACAAGAAGGCCAGGCTGTCTGGAATACAGAGTGTGTGGGAGTGATACATTGCAACAAAACCCTGAATGTCTCATGGGGATAGCTTGTGAAGAGCTTTAAATGTCATTTTTTTATTTGTATTTGATCCTAGAGTCGAGAGTCACTGAAGGGCAGCTAAATGGAGCGATGAATAGAGTACCGGGCCTAGAGTCAGGAAGGCTCAGCTCCATGAGTTCAAATCTGGCCTCAGACACTTACTAGTTGTGTGACCCTGGGCAAGTCACTTCACCTTGTTTGCCTCAGTTTCCTCATCTGTAAAATGAGCTGGAGAAGAAAATGGTAGACCACCCCAGTGTCTTTGACAAGAAAACCCCAAATTGGGACATGAAGAGTCAGATACGACTGAAACAACTGAACAAAAAACACTGAGGTTTACTGACTACAGGAGTGACATAGTCATACTTATACTTTAGGAGAAGCATTTTGGCAGTTGTGTAGAGGAATGATTAGAGTGAAGAGAGATCAGTTAGGGGTCTGTTTTGATAGAACAGGTAAGATACAATAAGGGCAGTAGGATGGTAGCAGTGTAGATAGAGAAAATGATGGATGCAAAAGATGTTGTAGACAGATCAACAATTAGGTCTGTCAAGTAATTAGATATGAGGCAGCTAGAGAGCACAGTGGATAGGCCTGGAGTCAGGAGGGCTAGAGTTCAAATCCTGCCTCAGATATCTATTAAATGTGTGACCTTAGCCTCTGTATATGTCAGTTTCCTAACTTGTAAATTGAGGATGACAATGGTGCTTGCCTTCCATGATTATTATGAGGATCAAATTAGATTATATTTGTAAAGTGCTCAGCAAAGTACCTGCCACATAGTAGGTACTTAAATGCTTTTATTTTGTGGGGTGAATTACAGTGATGAGTCAAGGATGACAGTAAAATGAGAAAAATGAGCAACTAGAGGAAGGTGCTACCTTCTATAAATAGTGAGGAGTGACAAATTCTGTTTTAGACACGTGGAGTTCAAGACATCTCTCAACCTCAAAATGTCTCATTGACAAATGTTGATGCCAGGGCTGTGGCTCAAGAGAGAGACTGGGAGAGTATAGGAAGTTGTAGTATTACTATTGTTGTTCAGTTGTTTTTCAGTTATGTTCGTGACCCCATTAAGGATTTTCTTGGCAAAGATACTGGGATGGTTTGCCATTTCCTTTTCCAGCTCATTTTACAGATGAGGAAACTGAGACAAAAAGGACTAAGTGACTTGCCCAGGGTCACATAGCTAATAAATGTCTGGAGCCAGATTTGAACTAGGAAGATGAGTCTTTCTGACTCCAGGCTCAGTACACTATCCACTATAATACCTAGCTGCCCTAAAGTTTTAATAGTCATCCATAAAAAAGAAAATTGGACTCATAGGAGCTGATGAAATCACCAATAGAGTAGGAAAAGGAAAGAAAACCCAGGAATAAGTTTTAGGGTACATCCACAGTTAGTGAGAATTATCCAGCAAAAGAAACTAAGAAAGAACAGTCAGGGAGGTAAGAGGAGACACTGGAAAAAGCAATTCCGTAAAAACCCAGAGAGAAATGAACAACCAGGAGGAAAAGGTGATCAATGTTAGATGCATCAGAGAAGTCCAGAAGGATAAAGACAGAGAAATGGCCATAAGAGCTGGCAATTAAGAGATCATTGGTAACTTTGAAGAGTTACAGTTGAGTGATGAGGTTGAAAGTCAAATTGCAGAGTTTAGAAAAGAATAGGAGGAGAGCAGTGGAGGCAATGAGAAGATGCAGTTCTTCTTATTTTTTTTTAAATAAGAGTTTGCCTGAGAAAAAGAAGAAAGATGTGTGATGTTCTTAGAATCCTTTATTTCCTTCAATATTTAGCCTGGAACACAGAAAGAGAGAAAGAGAGAGACAGAGAGAGAAACAGAGAGATAGAGAGACAGAGAGAGAAGGAGAGACAGAGAGAGAGACACACGCACAGAGAGAGACAGTGAGACAAAGAGACAGAGAAACACTTTCATTTTAGCTTTTATCTCTAGTTTCTAGGACAGCACTTGGCACACCATTGACATTTAGTAAATGTCTATTGCTTACTGATCTTGACTTTGGAGAATGGTAGGATCTAGTGAGAATTTTTTGGTTTGGTTTAGTTTTGTTTTTTAAGGATAAGAGACATATAAGAGAGTTTGTAGGCAGCAAGAAAGGAATCAGTAGAAGAGAGAGTCTGAAAATTAGAAAGGGTGGAAATGACAGTGGGGAATCTGGTGGAAAAGATGGTGGGGCATGCACGCGAAGGCACATATGGAGGAGTAGGCCTTAGTGAAGAGAAGGCCTACCTTTTCGTAAGAGACTGGAGTAAAGGCCTACTCAGTTTTATTTTTTCTTAACCACATGAGTACCATCAAGTTTTTTTGTTTACCTTTTACAGTATCCCCTTCACTTTTCTGGATCTTTTAAATGTTAGCATAGTCAGTAGGACAAGCTATCAAAATTAGCAAAGGAGTAGGGGGAGAACATTGCTTTGGGAGAGGACAAATATTTTTGCATGCACACAAGAGTGTGTGTGTGTGTGTGTAAATAAAGCCTTGCTATTAAATCCTGTCATTGGGGAACATTTCAAATTATGAGCAGCATTTGTAGTGAAAGGGATGGATGCAGTAAGACTCTAGAAATGAAAGTGGCTATGGTTTTCTGAGAAAATGAAGGTTGTTTTTTTTTCCATTTATGCAAATGTGTGTTTTGCTAATGTGTTGATTTGCTGGGACAGTAGCCAGGGGAGTGATTATGGTGTCTGTAGCTTTTCCTCCCCTGGGCATCTTATGTATAGTTTAACGCCCACACTGGAATCAGGATTAAATACACCTTAGGGTGAGTATCACTATGAAACTGAAAAACAAATTCATCAGCAGGCTGTACAGCTGAGTAAAATCCCTGGGACTCCTCACCAGGCACTGGGGATTTGCCAAAGGGAAGCTCAGAGCTAACATATAACTGATATAATACATAACAGATTTCAGTTCCCAAATTTATAGATTAGTTTTGGCTAATATTTTAAGTTGATTTTTCCCAATAAAATTAGAAGATATGCCCCTCATACACAGATGGTCCCTAGGCTCTACCGTCACTTGCCTTTAGGTCAAGGGCATTTCGACTGGGCCCTTGCCCTTAGGCTCATGGCTCTTCTGAATTGTTCCTCTAACTTCCATCTTCCTATCATAATTTCCTCTTCTTGGTCTCTGAAAGAATAAGGTCCTTTCTTGTCTTCTATCTATCTTTTTTCTTCCTAGCTGCTGACAGTCCCTCTTGATCGTGACGTGCCTCTGACTTTTGTACTTCTTATCTGTCTCTTAGATTCTGTAACCAAGTCTCCTTCCTCTCTTCCTGATACCAATTATTATAACCTTTCTGTATTACATAGTCATCATGTTCTTATCTCGACATACCTACTGAATGGGAATGGATTTCATGTGAGGAATTTTCCTGGCTTAGGAGAGCAAAGGCTCTGACAGTTTAATTAACAGGAGAAAATACAGTTCTTTATGTTTAACAAAGACATTTCCCTCAAGAGCAGAACCCATGATCCTTTGCCTTTGGTTTAGTCAGATTGCCCTTCATTTTTCTAGACTTGATTTTCAGCCTAGAAAGATAAGCTGCTTTGCTTCAGTGTTAGCCTCTTAGTTCTCTTTCATTATCTGCTTATTGACTTAGATCAAACCAGCTTAAACAGCAGTGAAAACCTCTTTCATTGACCCTTGAACCACTTTCTCCCTAGGAACCCACAGAGCACTTTGCTGACATCCCTCTTAAGCACTTACTATGTATTATTCTGTCCTATTTGTATATGGGATAAATGGGCAGATGAGCGAGAGGTGTAAGACGGCTATGGCCTATTTCCAAAGATAACAAATTCAAGAAGTTGGGTGAGGGACATAATCTAGGAAATACCTGAATAGAAAAAGAGGTGGGTTGGTGTGTAGCACAGCAAAGGATGTACTGGAATGGAAAAGCATTATTAACCACTTTCTACTTTCAAGCACTATGCTAAGCACTGAGAATACAAATAAAAAGCCAGATGTTCCCTGATTTCAATAAGTTTACATTCTAACAGAAGGAAACAGATGCAGGGTAGATGGAAAGGCCTAGTGGTCCTTAGGTGTCTCAGGAGAGCATAGAAAAAGTCCTCAAGGTCCTTATTTTGCACTTTGGGGCCAAGGGAATCATGATGGTACCTGAGCAGGTGAGGTGAGGGATGGGGTTGTTAGGAGGCATCCTAGGGGTGAAGAGATGGACAACCTAAGTACTGGATTCATACCCAGGAAATATAATAAAAGCAACCAGAGGAAGGCCTCTGAAATGTTGGGTAGATACTCTTTGAAGGAATTATTGGAGAATATGGACAAAAATCTCCCAGGATAGGGAGTGGATGGGTTGTAGTCTGCACCAATAGAGGGAAGAGACACAGGGATGTCATCTTATAATTCATTACTTTGAAGTAATGAGTTAAGTGTATGTGGCTTATTTGCTTACAAAACTATGAGGGCAGGGCACAGTGCTTTATCTAAACTTTATATCTCACTTAAAGCCTAGCGAAGTGCTCTTTACACAGTAGACAACTTATATACAGTTTTAAAATGAATTGTTGAATGAATTGAGCATATGACTTGACCACACAATAAACAGTGAGTGGACCAGGAAAGCTATGGTGGTTGTGAAATGGACTATACCATGCTGTTAAGAATAGGAATGCTGATCCCATGTTATTACACTGTCATATCCCCCAAAGACACAGACAAAGTATTTGGACATTAAGCAAGAGGACATCAAAGTCCATCTCTATGACTACCTTTTTCTGCAAAATAAGAAAATCAAATATCCCTGAGCCTCAGTCTCTACTGTGAAAAAATTAAGATCTATGTAGAATAATCTTAATAAGCTCTGTACTACCATACTTACAAGTGAGAGATAATAATAAAATATATTCATCTATTGAAATATAGTAATACATCACTTACTAGACAACTTGGACTGCTCAGAAAATAGAGAGGAACCTAGGAGAAAAATCTCTGAAAAATTAATGATTTCACAATGTCCATGTAGTGAAATTCATATACTTTATTCACTGGAGAACAGTACAGCTCTCCCACCCGCCACCCACCCACAATGACTATTTTCACTCATTTTATTTTTTTTTCTGACCTATGGTATTTTTTAGCAGATAAGCATAATAAAATTGGTCAAAGACCTTTCAGCAGGCACAAAAACCCTGAATATAGATTTTGCACAGATTTTTTATGCATTAAAAGAAAACAATAAATATAATATGAAACAAAATAAGATTAAATAATCTGATTTTTTATTGAAGGAAAGATTAGAAACTTTCCAAGTTAGGAGGGGGAGAGCAAATTGCACTCATTTTAAATGCAGTTTTGACAAAGTCGGTGATCTGTTTTCCCAGTCCATGGTAAATTAGAAATATTAAATCAAAAGCATAAAAAAAAAGGATAAAAGAGTTGCAATCTACTTGACTAGAGGCAAGCACACTGATGAGACAAGTCTGAAAACAAGGGAGGTAACAAAAATTAGAAACAGTGTGAAAACAATTACTTGGGATACTGTATTATGACTGGTATGGGTAGAGCACTGGTCTGGGAATCAGGAAGATTTATCTTCCTAAGTTCAAATCTGACCTCACTTACTAGTTGTATGACACTGGGCAAGTCATTTAACCCTATTTGCCTCAGCTCCTCCTCTGTAAAAAAAAATGAGCTAGAGAAGTAAATGGCAAACCACTCCAGTACCCTTGCCAAGGAAACCCAAGGGATAATACTGGCATGCTAAGGTCCATGAGGTGATGAAGAGTTGGACGCAACTGAATGACTGAACGACAATAACAAATTATTACTACAAGCATTTATTATCCTTGTTTCTTGACCTTTTCCCACTGTCTCTGATTACTCCAGTGGGACCCACTTTTTCACTCTGTCTATGGCACCATTATCAGATAAAGAACTAAACTCTAGTGTGAGAGATTTTGGAGGTTCTCAATGAATTCGATACCCCCTGATGACATCATGGTATTATAGTACAGTATAACCATGATTGTTCATTAGAAGCCTTGACTGACATAGATACGGTTAAATTATGGTCACTATTCTAGAAGGCAAGGAAGTGGGTGCTGTATTTTAGAAAGAAGTCCAGTAAAATAAGAAGAAAGGAAGCAACATGATACAGTAGAAAGAACATTGAACCAAGAATCAAGAGAATTGATTCTAGCCAAGGGATGCTTCTAACTAGCTATGTGAGTTGAGATAAGAAATTCAAACACTCAGGGTTTTAGTTTCTTCACTTGCAAAAGGAGGGAGTGAACTATATGGTGTTTTAGGTCCCTACCAGATCTGACATTTCATGAAATGATTCACCCACTTGTACACCAAGCCCACAAAAAAAAAAAAAGTTTTAGCACATAAAAGGAAAATCGCAAGTAATCTGGAAAATTCACATTTTCACTGTGCATTCTTTAACAATATTGACTAAATAGAGAGTTCATTTTTCAAAATGAACCACTCCAAAAATACAGGCCAACAGCCAAAATAAAGGAGGTCTGTAGTTCAAATTTAATTCAATACAATGAAACAGATATTTGTTAGTCATCCATTGTAATACCAGAATTATGCTACCTGCTATAGAAAGAAAGAAAGAGAAAGAGAGAGAGAGAGAGAGAGAGAGAGAGAGAGAGAGAGAGAGAGAGAGAGGGAGAGAGAGAGAAGGAAGGAGAAAGAGAGAGAGGGAGGGAGGGAAGGAAGGAACGAAGGAACGAAGGAAGGAAGGAACGAAGGAAGGAAGGAGGGTAGGACAGTACATAACAACAGTATATATTTAAGTACCAAAGTGTATGTCACAGCTAAGTGCAATGCAGAAGGAATAATAATAATAAAAAGAGCTATTATAGTTATTATTTATGTAGCACTATGTTTTGCAAAGAACTTTACAAGCATATGCCCAACAATCCTGGGAAATAGGAGCTATTATTATCCTCATTTTGTAGATGAGGAAACTGAAGCTGAAAAAAAAAGTTAAGTGACTTGCTCAGGGTCACACAGCTAGTAAATATCTAAGGTTGAATTTAAACTCAGATCCTTCTGACTCCAGATCCATCACCCTATCCACTGTATCACTTAGTTTCCTCCAATTACCATGGAGCTGCATGCTGTCCTGCAAGGTTTCATATAAAAAGTGGATTTAAGCTGGGTCTTGAAGGATGTAGAATTTAGAAGGGTAGAAAGGCATGAGGAAGGCATTCCAGTGTAAGCCATGATTATTATAGTGAGAAAACAAAATATTATCTGGAGGGGTGGGGCGGGAGTTGGGGGGAAGGCATATGAGAAAACATACATTTTCAGCCCTAGGATAAGATGACATGGTTCTGCTTTGATCATATCACTTTATAAATATGCTTTTTAAAGTCCCTCCTCCCCTGAGGAAGGGCTACATAAATAAAAACTCTTGGCAAAAATAATCAGTCACTAAATGTAATAATTTCACCTGGGATAAATGAGACCATCAAACAGGTGCTCTTTGCAACATGATGGGAAGGTCTTCTGTGCCCAGTTTACTGCAAAGTAAAGGTCTTGTGTTTGTAACTAGGAATTTCAATGGCACATGTTTGTTTTTTTTGAGCAAGGTACAAATTAGAACAAGGTGCAAGATACAGTTTTATTATCCAGTAACATACAGAGTACAGGTAAACTATTCCCTAATATACACGGGTCTGAATATTTCAACGTATGCTTTTCCTTCATGGTCATGGATCAGAACTGCATGGGATCAATAAGTTATAATCCTCAGGGAATGGGAGGGAGGACATACATAACACCAAATGAGAATACAATTCTTCTGAAGCATACATGTTTTACTTTAATATATATTATGAATACAAGAGTATATTAGAGTTGATTCACAGATAAGAAATAGAGAAACAGAAAAGCTAATCTATTGAGCTTCCTATTCTACCAAAACTCACTGCCTTTCTTTGTCAATTACAGTTTAAACAAAGATCATATTAATGGGAGGACTTAGCAGCTTAAGGATATAAAACTACTGACAATAATGAATTGCCTTGGAACCTTGTATTCATGGCTCTTTGTTATTTATGCCCAAATTCCTCAGCCTCACATTCATACCCCTCCTCAATTTGACCCCAACCAATCCTTTCAGTTGAAATTCCCCCTTTTGAACGATCATTTCTACATCCTCTCTCACAGTCTACTTTCTATTATTATAATTATATGTATGTATAAATATATGTGTACACCCATTCATCTCCTCTACTAGATGGTAAGCTCATGAGGGCAAGAATCATCACCACAATTAACTGCTATCATTATCACAGTACTTTAAAGTTAGCAAAGAACCTTACATTTTTTTCATTTGATCCTCACACCAACTGTACAAGGGAGGTACTACTGATATTAATATTCCCATTTTATAAGTGAAGAAACTGGGGCTCAGAGAGTATGACTTGCTGAGAATGAAACAGCTTCTAAATGTAAGAAGCAAGATCTCTCCTGGATGGAAGTTCAGACCTCTCTCTACCATACCAATTTATCTCTGCACATGTGTGTGCATGTGTACACATATACACATGACACAAGTTGAGCTCAATAAATTATTTGTTGAGATGAATGAATTAATGTTGAATTTGGAACCTTGCTTGTTTTAATTCATTTTTCTTCTTTAAGATTTCAGATTCACTAAAAACTTCAGAACCTCTACTTACTTGCTACTAGGGATCCAAAACAGGTATAAAATCAAATATAACAATTTTGAGAGTCTTACACATGTGGAAAACTGAAAAGCTACACAGTCTTCTTCTTTTTCCTAATAACAATAGCTAAAATTTTCTTTTAAATACTTTAGTTGTCAATTTTCTGCTTTTTTGAGATACTTTTAATATTGTTCAGGTTAAGTAGTCCCTTACCTCCACTGGGAAGTACAAAGAAAGAACATATTATTCAGATATACAATTTTGGAAGAGAATTGCTGTTTTATATCAAGCATAGTGTGCCAGACATGACATTCTTACATAATCAGGAAAACAAAACAACTGATCTTTCTAACTTCTGAATGTTCTGAGGAACTATGAGAGCTCATTGGCATTTGCATCTAGTTTTATGTACCTGAATAATGTTATTATTATTATTGATTTCCTCAAGCTATAATTTCTTCTGAAAACTGCTTAGTTGTAGTTGAAACCATTAAAAAAAAGTAAGGTTAAAATATTTTGTACTCTGTGGTGATGAAAGATTAATGTGTCAATCAGGGTTTCAAAGGAAGTTTTCCAATAATTTCTGGTAACATATTATTAATATAACCCCTAGCATTTAGAGGCAGAAATGAGCCACTAAGTGGGCATATTAAATTTGTTCTTTCCTCTCTATACACATATTTTCAAATGAGTGTCTGTAGCTTCAATTTAAGTGCCACATACAAAAATGGTGAAAAATGATGACTAGAGTGCTTCTCATATTTCATATGGCTATTAAGTGTGAACAGGTATTAGATAATTTAAGCCTGCCCATACTGCTTCTCCTTCAGGAGACATTTCTAAAAAAGAAAAGGATTTGAATTTCCAAATTTAGCAATAAATGCAGCAGCAGAGAAAGTAAAGATTTCAGCCACTAATAAATGTTAAGTAAGAATAATGAGATGAAAATTTGCAAACCAATACCATTTTCTGCTATGGGAATTCAATTAAGGTAACTTGGACAGAGGTCACTTTCTACATGTTAATGTTGATGGCTCTCAGTAGCTTAGCTGAAAGCCACTATTTTCATTTGTTATTCATTTGTTTCATGTTATTCAAGAGCCCAAGAGGAATTATGGCCTAAGAGCAAACCAGTAAATCCTAGTTTCCAAAAAGTAAAAAAAAAATCACCCCGAACTGATCCACAATCTAGACTTTTTACAACAACAACAAAAAAAAAGCTTTTATTGATTGTGTTAATCATTTTATGGGCATAGAAAGGTAATGAAAAATATTTATTTTTGTTATATAGGGATACTAACTCAGTGGCAAAGTATAAAATAAGGACCACATTTTAAAAATAACAATAATAATTAATAATAGTAATAATTTAATTATTTTATTTAAAGTAGAAAAAAGTATAAATCTTGGTTTCCAATTTCCCAAATTTAGAAGAGGAAATATAAAATTTTATTCAATAAAATCAATAAGTACAATGCTGTAAGACCATATGTTATAGACTTTTGCAATCTGAATTATTTGGAGGGGTTTCCATGCTAAGAAATCACCGATCAGCTAGAGATACCTCCAAAGTTTTTAGGCTATGAATTTGGAAGAACAGTAGAATACCATTAACACAAATTGCAAGGAAAGTCATTTGGAGGAAGGTGATATATCATGACTTAAGTTTTGAATAGGTTGTATTGAAGGTGATGATAACATCCATATGGAGATGCCTATTCAAAAGATTGGAAAAAATAGGAGTGGAACTTAGGAATAAATCAAGGATGGGATTTGGGGGCTATTGACTTGGTGCAGTGATGGTATTAGAAGTCATGACAAGAGAAGTTCTTGCAGGATAAGGGTGTAGAAAGGAAAGAGCAGAGAGAGGACAAAGATGGGATGAGATGAGAGTATCTAGAATTGGGATCTGAATGGCAGAAGAGAAACCACCAAAGAAGACAGAGAAAAAAGCAAGCAAAGAACCAGGAAGAAAAAAATGGATATCATCTGAAGAAAGAATTTTAAAAGATATAAGGTCGTCAATATATCAAATGAAGCAGAGAAATCAAGTAGACAAAGGACAGCATTTCCCTTTTGTCTTCATATCCCTAGTTACTAACATGGAGTGGGAACTTAATAAATATCCATTTGAATTGGATCTTAAAAGGTAAAGAAGAGGTCACTGGACTTGGAGTCAGAAAGACCCAAGTTTGAATCCTGTCCCAGACACACATGACCTGTTTAATCTTGGACTATTCACTTAACCTCTCAGCCTCAATGTAAGAATAATAGTACCTTGCAATGGCAAAGAATTGGAAATTGAGGGGATGCCCATCAGTTTGGGAATGGCTGAACAAGTTGTGGTATATGAATGTAGTGGAATACTATTGTGCTATAAGAAATGATGAACAGACTGACTTCAGAAACACCTGGAAAGACTTATATGGTCTGATGCTGAGTGAAGTAAGCAGAACCAGGAGAATGTTGTACATAGTAACAGCCACGTTGTGTGATGACTGACAGATTCATCTCCTCTCAACAATTCAAGGATCAAAGACAACTCCAAAAAACTCATGATGGAAAATAATGTCCATATCCATAAAAAGAACTATGGAGTCTAAGTGCAGATCAAAGCACATTATTTGATCTCTTTTTTTGTTTGTTTCTTCTTTCTCATCGTTTCTCCCATTGGTTTTCATTCCTCTTTACAATATAACTAATGTGAAAATAGGTTCAATATGAATGTATATGTAGAGCCCATATCAGATTGTATACCATCTTGGGGTGGGGGGAGGGGAGATATGGAGAGAAAATTTGGAACTCAAAATCTTATGGAAGTGAATGTTGAAAACTAAAAATAAATAAATTCATAAAAAATAAAAAAGGTAAAAAAAAGAATAATAGTACCTAAATGAATGTAATAATAGTACCTTCCATCACTGGTTTCTTGTGAGGAAATTATGTATGTATATACACATACACACACACACACACACATATATATGTATTATATATATGTACGTACATACCACAGGGAGTATATATACTTATGTTTATATGTATGTATAGTTTTGCAAAGCTTAAAAGTATATATGAATATTAACTACTATAAAAATTATTATCATTATTATTATTATTACTGGCAACCTTCAAAGAAGCACTTTCAGTAGAGTGATGGTATGGAAGTTATATTACAAGATATTAAGAAGAACATGGTAGAAAGAGGAGATGGAAACAGACAATATAGACAACACATTTGAAAGATTACTTTGAGATGGTCTTCCCAATTCACATAATTAAAAGCTATTTGATTTCTCAAGATGCATAGGTCTTTGTCATCAGTGAATCCTACATTTTGCTTTTAGCTATATATGACAGAGAAGGAATTAAAAACAAATTTGTTTTCACATGGAATAGCTGATTAAAAAGAAAACCAAGCAATTAGTAACACTGTAAATAAAGCTAGAAATATCTTCCAGGTCCCTTCCATTAACAGCTGTATCTGGATTAGCCCCTCATCCCCATACCTACCCCTATAAAATTAATGTCAAGATCCATTGCATGAGACTACATTATAGTGAATTCCTTTTGGTAATGGAATTAAACACAGAGAGTCCTTAAACTAACTTTTTGTCTACAAAGAATAGGGTTATATTGGGACCCCAGTATAACATTTTTATTTACCCAAAGCCTTGTGTGATGACAATCAGCTCATAATGGAAGCATAGATCTGAAATTTGGAAAAGATCCTTTAGGTCATTCAGTCTACCTTCTGGGCAACCAGAAGTTCACCTCTCTAGCAGAATCTAAAGATTCTGTCTTCATTTCTGGCTTCTGATTCAATAGTTTTATTACAGGCTTCACAAGGAAGGATAGTCTATTGTTGAATAGATCTTTTAATAAATGGTTATTTTTCTACTGAATCACAATCTGTCTCGTGTAATATGACTAGAAAATTTCCCCAATTCTACCATTACTAAAACATTTTTTTTCCATGAAAGTCCTAGAGGTTCAGTGGGAGAAAAAACAGTAAGTACAAAGATTCTACCTGTGAATGTGATTTTATTTTTATATTTTCTTATATTTCTGTCCCCTTCTTTGTTTCTGGTGCCTTCCTCAAAAATTATTTTGTGTTTATTGTGTGTGTGTGTGTATACACACACACACATGCACACACACAGATACATGTTGTCTCACTCAAAAGACCATCAGCTCCTTGAGTACAGAGACTATTTCATTTTTGTCATTGCATTGCGAGAACAAAGCATAGTACCTGGAACATAGGACATGTTTAATAAATATTTATTGCTTGATTACAAGCAATAATTCAACAGGCACAGATGATACCAATGACAGTTCAATGCCATGATTATATCACAATATAACTTTTATCATCAACTTCCTAGATGTTAATAATGTGCATTCTTTCATTTAACCAAAGCATATCAAGTATCTATATTTTGCAATGTCTTTGCTCTCTGGGCAAAATACTCCTTTGGTATCAGATAAAACAAACTTTGTAGAGACTTCTGGGAGCCAAGATGACAGAGTAAGCTACAAATCTCTGTAATGCTCTCATATTTACTTCCAAACAATCACACAAAGTGCTCTAAAACAAATCCTGGGATAGTAGAACCAGCAAAAAGATGGGGTGAAACAATTTTTTAACCCAAGAAACTTGGAAGACCAGCATAAAAAGTCAGTCTTACTCAGCTAAAAGCGGAATGCAGTCCAGGACAGGAAACATCCCAGCAAGTCAGCAACAAGCCTCACCTCAGCAAATCAGCAGGAGATCCCTAGCCCCAGCGTGGTGCAGCAGGCAAACCCCAACAAAAAAAAAGCAGAATTGCCCAAATGGAAAAGGAGATAGAAAAATCCACTGAAGAAAACAACTCCTTAAATAGATTAATTGGCTAAATGGAAAAGAAAGTACAAAAGCTAATTGAGGAAAACAACTCTTCTAAAGTTAGCATTGAGCAAGTTGGAGTTAATGACTTTATGAGACATCAAGAATCAATCAAAGAAATTCAAAAGAATGAAAAAATAGAAGAAAATATAAAATACCTTATGGGAAAAACAACTGCCCAGGAAAACAGATCCAGGAGAGACAATATCAGAATCATTGGACTACCTGAAATTGGACTACTACCATAATCAAAAGGAGGACCAGGACAGCATCTTTCAAGAAATTTTCAAGGAAAATTGCCCTGATATCCTGGAATCAGAGGGCAAAATAGGCATTGAAAGAATCCACTGATAGCCTGAAGAAAGATATTCCAAAATAAAAACTCCAAGGAACATTATAGCCAAATTTCAGAACTCTCAGGTCAAAGGAAAAATACTGCAAGGAATCAGAAAGAAACAACTCAAATATCAGGGAGCCACAATAAGGATTACATAGGATTTATCAGCTGTAGCATTAAAGGATAGGAGGTCATGGAACATGATACTCCAGAAGGTAAAGGAGCTAGGACTACAACCAAGAATCACCTACTCAGCAAAACTAAGCATAATATTTCAGGGAAAAAATGGTCATTCAATGAAATAGAAGGAATTGAAGCTTTCATATGGAGAAGACCAGAACTGAACAAAAAGTTTGATCTTCAATATCAAAACCCAAGAGAAGCCTAAAAAAGGGAAAAAGGGAAAAGAAAACATAAGGGATTCAATGGAGCAGAATTGTTTACATCACTCCATGGGAAGATGATACTTGTAATTCTTAAAAATTATACCACTAATAGTACAGCTAGAAGGAATATACATAGCCAGAGGGTACAGATATAAATTAAATTTGAGGGAATAACATAAAAAATAACTAAGGGATAAGAAAGAGGACTCTGGGTACAGAAAGAAGGGAATGGTAGAATAGGACAAATTATTTCACATGAAGAAGCTCAAAAAACCTATTACAGTGGAGGAAAATATTGGAGGGTAGGTGATGGGCATCTCTTGAACCTTATTCTCATCAGTATTGGCTTAAAGAGAGAATAATATACACAATCAGTTGGGTATAGAAATCTATCTTGCCTGACAGGAAAGTAGGAGGAGAGGAGAGATCAGGGGAGGTGGCAGACAGAAGCAAAACACTGTCAAGGAGGGAAAGGGTAAAAGGAAAAAAAGGACAAACAGGAAGAAAAATAAATGGAGGGTAGTATACAGTAATCATAACTGTAAATGTGAATGGGATAAACTCTCCCATAAAACAGAAGTGGATAGAAAAGGGAAGGAAAAACCAGAATCCTACAATATGTTGTTTATAAGAAACATACTTGAAGCAGAGAGACACATACAGAGTAAAGGTAAGGAGCTGAAGCAGAATCTATTATGCTTCAACTGAAGTAAAAAAAAAAAAAGTAGGGGTAACAATCCTAATCTCAAACAAAGCAAAAACAAAAATAAACCTAATTTAAAAAGATAAGGAAGGAAATTATATATTGCTAAAAGGTACTATACACAATGAAGTAATATCAATACTAAACATATATGCACCAAGTGGTATAGCATCCAAATTCTTTAAGGAGAAGTTAAGTGAGTTATCTGTTCATGATCAAGCATGAGATAGAGAGCATTACAAAATATAAAATAGAGAATTTTTATTATATTAAATTAAAAAACTTTTGCACAAACAAAACCAGTGCACCCAAGATTAGTAAGAAAAGAGAAAGCTGGGAAACAATCTTTACAGCAAGTGTCTCTGATAAAGGCCTTGTTTCTTAAACATATGGAGAATTGAGTCAAATTTATAAGACTATAAGCTATTCTCCAATTGATAAATGGTCAAAGGATATGTATGAACAGGTAATTTTCAGATGAAGAAATCAAAGCTATGTATGGGATATGAAGAAGTGCTCTAAATGACTTTTGATTAGAACAATGCAAATCAAAACAACTCCGAGGTACCACTTCACACCTATCAAATAGCCTAATATGACAGAAGAGGAAAATGATAAATGCTAGAGGGGATATGGAAAAATGGGGACACTAATGTATTGCTGGTGGTATGAACTAGTCCAACCATTGTGGAAAACAATCTGGAACTATGCCCAAAGAGCTATAAAACTATGCATACCCTTTGACCCAGCAATACCACTACTAGGTTTGTGTCACAAAGAAATTAAAAAAAAAAAAAGGAAAAAGACCCATTTGTACAAAGATATTTATAGCAGCTTTTTTGGGGGGTGGCAAAGAATCGGAAATTGAGGGGATGCCCATTAATTGGGGAATGGCTAAGCAAGTTGTGATATATGATTGATAGAATGATATTGCGCTGTAAGAAATGACAAGCAAGATGATTTCAGAAAGAAGACATATGAACTAACAAAAAGTGAAGTGAGCAGAACCAAGAGAACATTGTACACAGTAACAGCAATACTGTAAGGATAATCAATTGTGAACGATTTAGCTACTCTGATCAAGACAATGATCCAAGACAACTTTAAAGGATTTTCAATGAAAGATGTTACCCATATCCAGAGAGAGAGAATCGATTAACTCTGAACACAGAGTGAAGCATAATTTTTTCACTTTTTTATTTTTATTGTTTTATTTTGTTTGTGTGATTTTTTTTTTTTTTGCAACATGGCTAATGTGGAAGTGTAGTTTGCATGACTTCAGTAAAAGGACCAATTAGCAATTACACAGGGTCTTTTCATTAAAGATACTGAAACACAAAGGAGAGTTGTTTATAATCACAGTCATTGAATACAATGAGAAACACAAGAAGTGATATAGTGGTTATTCAGAAGAGCTGAGGACCAGGAGACTGCCTAAGAAAGGGCAAAACATCCCAGGTTGGAAAAATGGACCAGCATAAAGGTTCCCAAGTAATCAGCTCATGAGCGGCCACTATATTTCCAGCCCAAATGAGGTAGGAAGGGAGCAGCTAGGTGGCGCTATCGATAGCGCACAGGCTCTGAAGTCAGGAGGACCTGAGTTCAAATCCATCCTCAGATCAAACACTTGATGACACTTACTAGCTGTGTGACCCTGGGCAAGTCACTTAACCCCAATTGCCTAAAAAAAATGAGGTAGGAAGAACCATCCTCAAAAATGTGCAGCTAAATAATGCAGTGGATAGAGTGCCAGGCCTGGAGTCAGAAAGACTCACCTTCCTGAGTTCATATCTGGTACCAGGCACTTACTAGTTCTGTGACCCCAGACAAGTCACTTCACCCTGTTTGCCCCAGTTACCTTATCTATAAAATCAGCTGGAGAAGGAAATGACAAACCACTCAAGTGTCTTTGCCAAGAAAACACCACATGGGGTCACAAAGAGTTGGGCATGACTGAAAAACGACTAAACTGAATCCTCAAAAGTAAAAATAAAATTAAAAAGAAACATGAAAAGTCATATGGTGGTATGTATGATTTGTTTCTCAATTTCTCTTAGTAGCCATTTATATCTCTGCCATTCATTAATATGCCCAAACTTCTATTCAATTCAAGTATATTTCAGAATGGTGCCATCCCAAAGAGGCAGTTGTACTATTGTGGAAGAGCATCAGAAGGCTTGAATTCGAGAGATCTCAGTTAAACTCTAACTCTGATACTTATTAGCTGCTTGACCATAACCAAGTTATTTCCTGTTTCTGGGCCTTCATTTCTCCATCTGTACAATGGGGATAATACTACCTACACTAATTAGTTCACAGGACTATTATGCAGAAAGTGCTTAATAAACTTTTAAGTACTATTTAAATGGAAGCTGTTATTATTACAAGGATCCATAATTTCATTATTACCGCTATTCCCTCCACTGAGGCAAACTATTAATAACTTCATGCGTTACCTTCACCAAAAATATATCTTCATTTAGTGACCTGCCTGTCAGACCTTTCTAAACTTACCATAGCTGTGCTAGGATTTAAGTAACAGTCTGTTGTTACTTCTTTACTCAGCCTTTCTGGATTGGTCGGAACTGTCAGGGCCTGTGCTCCCTTGGCACAGCCTTCAATAGGTTAACGACATTTCTATGTGACAATGAGGCATCAGAATAAGACTGCAGTGAAAGAGTCAAACAGAATGAAAAGATGTGGATGTTGTGCTATGAACAGCATCATAATAGAAAATGCCTATAATGACAAGCTCACACATCCAGTACAACATTTGGAATATTATTATTACCTGGTATAGGAGATAGTATTTCCTCTGACTTGACCTAAAATTGCCTAGTGAAACTTTTAAAAGGTGTCTGTCCTCCAGTCTTATTCTTTCAGCATTTGAATAAGCCTGTGTTCTCTGTCTGTTTTATTCATGATTTTAGAGACTTTAATAATTTTCTCTCAGCTTTCACTATTCTAAGCTACAGAGTCTCAGTCACTTTCTGCATGCCCTCATTTAACAGCCTCATATTCCCCAATTACTCTCCATTAATAAAAAATCGACATGTGAGAATGGTGAACAGTGGAGCCCTAAAGACATATTTTCTGACTCCTTGGCTGGTAGATCTATCTTTCACATATTTTTATGTGGGCAGTGGAAGAGTGGAACAGAGGGTAAGATGTCCACTCACTCTAACCTTTCTCCTACAAATAAAAGGGGGGTAGAGAGGGCATTGATCCAGAAGCATCTCTATTGCTTTATGCTGTCTCTTCTGGATGTCAGAAAGACAGGCTGGTAGAGAAGAATAGGTGTTTTCACTGGTAGGGAATAGGTCACAAAGCTTCCTGACTGCGCTATTGTTAATTTGTGTGATCCCCAAAACTCCTTGCTGAGGATCTAGGATGCTCTTTTTGTTTTGGAGATACTAGTCCTCTTTCCAGAAACATGTAAAACAAATGGCACTTTAGATAGCTTCAGATGACCTGTCTTTAATCAATTCTCTTTCACCTGAAGAACCTTTTATAAAGGATTCCATTCAGGTACAAGTTGAGCACGGATACCAAGACCTCCACCTTCCCAGAGTTTTTTCATTTTCTTGTGGCTGTTGTAGTTAGTGTTGTTTTAATTTCATAAGCATTATGTAAATGTATATGAGCAAGTAATTAGCTCAGTAAGATGAGTTAATGCAGAAGGAAATACTTTTTTTTGGTGTGTGTGTGAGAGGCAATTGGGATTAAGTGACTTGCCCAGAGTCACACACTTAGTAAGTGTCAAGTGTTTGGTCTGAGACCAGATTTGAACTCAGATCCTTGTGACTACAGGGCCAGTTGCTCTATCCACTGCGCCACCTAGCTGCCCCTGAAATACTTTTTAATTCAGGGGAAAATGCATTGCATACATTTAACATATTACAGGCTACCAAAGTTGTCATTGTACAGCTGTAATCACTATGTTAAGCAGTTATTTAACATATAATAGTCAATGAAAACTGTTCAACTAAAAGTAGCCTATAACACACATAAGTATGTTTGGGTACATTTCTACTACCTACCATTTCTTATGCACACATACAGATCACACATGACATTTAATTTCCTATCTCTATGCCTTTGCTTTGGCCATCCCCATATCTAAAATGTACTCTCTCCTTACCCCTACTCTCATAGAGTCCTTCTGTTCCAGAGAGTACTATCATTAAGCATTAAGCTTCTGCTTGATTCCCAATACCCCAAATCCCTCTGCTAGTACCTTCTCTCCCAAACTACTTTTTATTTAATTATTTTTTATACATTTGTATTTGTTAACTTTATGTGTATAATCTATTTTTCCACATAATGTTACCTCCTCTATTAAATTGTAAGCTTCTTACAAGTAGGGATTACTTTACTCTTTGTTGTTATATCTCTAGTACCTAGCATCATGTTTGGAACATAGCAGGCACTTAATAAAGAACTATTAACTAACTGATGAATATACTGACCCTTAGGACACTTCATTTATACAGTTTTCATTGTCTGAATCTCTTCTTACCTGTTTCTTATATATTTCTTATTTGCTATTTAATATCATAATTACAGTTGGACAGTGATGACTAGAAGGAAGGAAGGAAGAAAGGAAGGAAGGAAGGAAGGAAGGAAGGAAGGAAGGAAGGAAGGAAGGAAGGAAATGGATTTATAATTTCTTTGATACAAGGACTTTCTAGATGAAGAGACGCCCTTTAGCAATGTAGATTGACACTTCCCCTGTAATTTATATTCTTAGAGAGTTGTCTAGAAAAGCACTGAAAGTTTGAGTGACTTGCCCTGGGTTACACAACCAGTATGTGTAAGAAGTACAATTTGATCCCAGGCCTTCTTGGCACTGATGCCATCACTCTAAACTATAATGCTTCTCAAATATATAAATGTGTGTATATGATAATGTCTTCTCATGGTGCAAAAATGACCCTGGACTATCAAAAGCTATGCCAGTGGAGTCCCAGCTCCAGCAGGTCTTACCAAGGTAAAAAGTCTTCAATTACAAGCCTGTTGTTGGATTATATCTGTTATAAGAGAAACAACTTTGTAACTTTAGTATAGGGTCGTGACAAGATCGACCATCAGATGCTGTATTTTTTTAGCCATTGCCACTCTCAAAGGTCAAATACTGAGTGCAGAGGCATTGAAATCTACATTACTAGAGGGAGAAACCACACTAATAAATTTCCAAATTTTGGAAATAATTTATTTGGAATTAGGTCGTTTTCAATACATGTGGAATTATTTGGAAATGAAATCATATTTGTATAAATTTCTACAAAAATTATCATACAAAAATTGGCAAGAGAAAAATTGAGGAAAATGATAAAATAGAGGCATCTATATAATTATTACGTCAATAAATAACAAAAACAAAAAATCACTGGACATCATGTTAAGCTTAGTATAATAAGCTCTCACAATAGAAGAGAAAATATGAATACTCTGATGATCCCCAATTCAAGAAGTAGCACTGTAAAACTTGCATTTGTTTTGCTCCTTCTTTCCTCTATACTTCCTTAATCTTTGAGGCTATATTGCTCATAATTTCTTCTGGGACAAGAGTTGAACATACAAATCAATTTTCTAAAAATAAATGTTCAAAAGAATTCAAATACCAGGGGTCACCCATCAGTAAAAGATAGCATTATTCATTAAGTTCCTTAAGAATGGTTTAAAAATTTCTTCTCAAAAGTATTCCTGTGAAAAACAAATCATAATGTTGCTGTTAGGTGAAGGCAGTAAAATTTTAATTCTAATGATCAGAAGAGTAACCAGAAGCAGGGAGGGCAAGAAAGCTCAGTTAGGGGGAGAGAAGGATAAAGAGAAACAATGCGTAGCCCCAGGTTGCCAAGACCAAAAAAGGCTTAGAACATTCCCAGAGTCACTGATACTTTGGAAGACCTTCCTGGAATAAAGGAAAATCCTAGGATTAATCTGTTCAAAGGAATTCAGGAGAGTTACAGAGTAATTCAGGTTCAGTTTTGGACATGTTCCAAGAGTTTAAGAACTTCCACCAAACAACATGTCCTCAGTGTGTGCGAATCTTACTCTATTGAATCAACCCTCTTGCCTCAGTTGTTCATTGATAACTGGTTGTGAAAGCAGATAGCTGACGAAGACCAAAAAAAGTAATACAAGCCAAGAAACTCAAAGAATTCAAATTCCAAGCCCTAGAAGGAACCTTACAGTTAAGACAATGATAAAAGGTGAAAATGTACAATTGAGCTCTGTACCAGACCGTAACCGATCCCATGCGTGGTACCAAAAACCACTCAGTGCTACCCAGGGTATATCACTCTTTGACTACAAAAACAATATATGATACTTTAATTATATGCATTAAAAGAGAACCATAGAGCTTACTGGATTATTATAGCAAGGACTGCTATTAAAGTATGAGATCTATGTTTGATATATTCAAAGAAAAACATCATTCCTATTATGTGCCAAGCACTGTGCTAAATGCTGGAGTTAAAAAGACAAGTTAAAAGACAGTCCTTGTTTTCAGAATTCACAATATAATAGGGGAGGCAACATGTAAATTACTACACATTAACTAGATTTTTGTTGTTCAGTCGTGTCTGACTCTTTGTGACCCCTTCTTGGCAAAGATGCTGGAGTGGTTTGTCATTCCTTCTCCAGCTCATTTTACAGATGAGGCAACTGAGGCAAACAACTGATTGACTTGCCCAGGGTCACACAGCTAGTAAGTGTCTGAGGCCAGATTTAAACTCAGGAAGCTGAGTCTTCTGACTCCAGGCCTAGCACTCTATGTACTGTGCCATCTAGCTGCCCATAAACTAGATAGATAGAGGAGAAACTAGAAATAATCAACAGAGGGAAGGCACTAGAATTAAGAGGGATTGGGGCAGCTAGGTGGCACAGTGGATAGAGCACCGGCCCTGAAGTCAGGAGGACCTGAGTTCAAATTCGGCCTCAGAATAAACACTTAACACTTACTAGCTGTGTGACCCTGGGCAAGTCACTTAACCCCAATTGCCTAAAAATGAAAAAAAAAAAGAAAATAAAAATAGAATTAAGAGGGATCAGGAAAGATTTCCTGTAGAAAATGGGGGTTTTAGCTAGGACTTAAAGGAAGCCAGGGAGGCCAAGGAGGCCAGGGAAGCCAGGGAAGCCAGGAGGTGGAGATGATGAGGGAGAACATTCCATGCATTTGGGACAGACAGTGAAAATATCTGGAGTCAGGAGATGGAGTGTCTTGTCTGAGAAAAAGCAAGGAGTTCGGTGTCACTGGATAACATAGCACTTATAGGGGCTGAGGTCCAGTGTAAGAAGACTGGAAGGGAAGAGGAGACATGATATGAGGGGATTTTTCTTTAGAGAATAAGTAATTCAAATTGTATATCCACAGTGAAATTTCAAAAGCTAATTTACAAAAATAGTTTCTAATACATCATGCATACACAAATTCAATGTTCAAAATAAAGAAACCAAATTTGAGGCCTTCTCCAAAACTGTTTCCAGTGTTCTGAGTTTATGTGTATACAGAAATACAGACACTGGTGAAGCAGACAAAGTAAAGAAACAAAGGGTAGAGAAAGGAAAAGGTTAGAACAAGCTCAGACTTTTAACTCACTCAGATCTGCTGTGTCCAACAAAAATATATAATTGCATCAGGTCAAACTACTGAAGAATTTACCTGGGCACAAGGAGAGGATGAATTGACGGAAGAAAATAAAGCATGTTCACTCATGCATGGTCATTGAATATATTGCAAACAACTCTCTAGGTTGTATGTGTGTGTGTGTGTATATATGTGCTCACACACGTGCATGTGAGTACCCACACAAGCATGTTCTACTAATCTAGTCCAACAGGAAAGAGTGGACTCTGAGAACCTAATTTCTGCCAACAGCTCCAAAGTTTAATTCCTAACTGTTGTCTGATCACTGCTCTGTATAACCACTTCCATGACAGGGCATCATCACTACTATTAATCTTTAAAAGAGTTTCTGAACAGGCTAGGAAAATAGATTTGCAAATGAAACTCTCTTAGCAGCTGGTGCTAAATGGGACTACTGCTGAGACTAGCACGGATGTAGCATCAGAAAATCCTGACTTGGGGTTTCTAGAGACTAATTACTGTGCTAAGTTCAGGGGAAACTGGAATGGGCTATTTCAGCACACTGTTAAGGAAGAATATAGTCAACTAGTGGTGGGAATCAAACAATCAATAGCATTATATATTCTTTTTTCTCTCACTCTGCCTTTAGTATTCCAGAACAGTGCTTGTTGATAAAATAGCAGATGTGCTTTTTGGTAAGATGCTTGCTTAAAATTAACTACAAGATGTTAGGTAAGAGCTGATAGACTGTTAACTTCTCAAATACATAGCAGAGAGCAAATATTTGTTTCTTTTTAACACAGGATCCTAGGGAGAAAAAGTTAATAACAGGCCTTGGGAAGACCTGTAGAGGGTAAGAAAAAGAAGGAATGACTCCTTTAAGAAAAGCTTTACTCATAAACAATTATAAGAGAAAAATCTTCACATTAAAAAAATTCCTATTTGGGAATATTTGCTCAGCATAAGTCCTCTGATATCCAAATTGAAGGACAGAACTTCATCAGCCTGGTCTCTCTTTTGTTGCTGATGCATAATTACAACATCAGACCAATGATTTAATCTCACATGTCAATTCTAGGAAGACATGCGTGGACTGAATCTTATAAGGAATTCCGATTAGAGAAGGTTCCCCTCATCTATATAAAAGAACTTTCCCAGGATCTTCAAAATTCTACCAGCTGACTCTCCCTACTAGTGCCCGAAGTCCTTCCTTTAGAAAGATTTTCAAGAGGGGAGGGGAGAAAATGCCAAGAACAGAGGCTGAGAAGGCAGGGTAGAGGAACACAAACCTGGTTAAGGATAACACTTTGTTCTTAGAAGGAGCTCATCAATGCCCTGCCTAACCTAAGTTAATAAATGGTAGCAGTGGACACCATCAAACAATTCATATGCAGAGCTGTTAAGTTTTGGGGGAAAAATGAAAATTCTGATCCTGTAATTTCAGAAATCCAGTGTTTAAGCTAATTAGCTTATTTGCACCCACCAAAACTTTATATAAAGTTGCGATTTCAAATGAGATTTAAGATTTTTTCCCCATCAGACACTAAAAGAATTTTTCTTCTGATTACTATCATTCTCCAAAGAACAGTGAAGCAAGCATTTTCCATAGCTTACAAAAAATATTTCTCTGAGGATATTAGATTTGTGTTTTGTGAATTTCAAATGAAGCCTCCAATTAATTTTCTACTGAATCTGAAGTAGTTGCCAATTCCCACCTCTTGACAACTTGTCTATTTTATTAGCTGCTTGTATTTTTTGGTAACCTAAATTAAGTCTATACCATACTATGCTTTATCCACTATTTCATTCACATATAAACTATGCAAATTACACGCAAGTGCCCAAGAAAGTGTCTCAATAACCCAATCCACAAAAAGGAAGGAAACAATGCCACTCTCAAGAGGAAATGTTTTCAAAAAATCTGACAAATTGCTTCTTTAAAATATACTAGTTTTTAAAGTTGAGTAAAATGGTGCACAAACCATTAAACCCTTAGGACTGACTACATAGAACCTTTCAGAATGAAATGCTTTAAAAAAAAAGATATACATACATACACATCAAAGTTATGCTTTGACATTTTCATCAACACAAAAACCTGAAAACCAATGCTCAGTAAATAACATGGAGAGAAAAGATGCTCCCAAGAGCATATTTACAAAAGTTGTGATTAGATTAGAATACAGATGAGGTGAATGACTTTTAACATTCTGGATTAGACATTGAACTGCTGCCTGTTGAAGACAGACCATCTCCCCTGAAGAGGCTTCATTGAATGACATTATTTCCCACATGATAGGCTTAATGTGACTTTATTGAATGTATTTAAACAAGGGATACTCAGTGAAATGGGCAGAGTCTATCCCTCTATATTCATTTCTTTTAGAGGTTTCCCTTGGAACAACGCAAAATTTCTTTAGAAACTTAGTACATCTGCTCTTTCACTCATTTTGATTCAGATCATAGTCTATTATAATAAAAGCCAATGGAATACATCTCTTTTTTAAAAAGGGAAAGAAGTCTGCCTATTGTGTTGTGGTTGTAGAAGGTTCTGGTAGCAATTTCAGACAACAGATCAGGGTAATTTCAATAGTTCTAGGAGAGCATCCATTGCTCCAAAATAACCTTCATGCTCTCAAAAAAGTGCTTTCATCTGCCTCTTGGATACAAAGAATACACAAGAAGAATATATAAGAAGTCTCATGGAAATGGTATTGATTTGCAAAATAAAAAAAGAAAGTTCCAACAAATACCACCTGCTTAATGTTCTCATTAAGTCTACATATCCATGCTTGAATCAGTGTTTCTGGTGATAGTGATTAAAGTTGCTCTGGCCAGGTTCTCTTTGCTGACAGTCTCTTTTTTTTCTAATTGGTCATAATGTTTCCAAAACTAGGGCTTACAGCCTGGTCTGGCAATGAAAATCTCCCATATTCCCCTCCATAAATGCTTTACAGTAGTTTATCCACCTTGGTACTATCTCCATGGGACAACATTTAAAGAGCCTCTTCAAAAGTGGTGTAGCCAAGTCAGAAGATAGCAAAGACCCAAAAAAAGGTTCCTCTCCTAAGACTGGTACCAGTAATATACTTAAAATTATCTCTGGAATATACTGCCAAAAGGCTAACCCCAGATCCAATATTCACCAGAAGAAGAGGATATGAATTTTTCAGACTGAAGAGCAACTTCTGACATTTTTCAGAATCATCTAGGTTTTCAAAGTAATAGCACTATGATTGTTCATTGAATCCAATAGAATCAATACATAAAATTCCTTTAATTAAGTAGTCTAGGCTATCAAATTTGCAAAGCTGAAAATCACCTATTGTAAGAAAATTCTGCTTAAATTTGTACAGTTGTAGAGAATTGAAAAGATAAAAAACATAATATAAAGTACAGTTTGCCTTTATGTATACACATAGTTAGAGACTTCAATTTGAGGTGGATATCTCAAATGCCTGTGAATCCATATGTTACATTTGAAGTTACGTGTTTTCTAATGCTTCCAAGTCTTTACACTTCCTCTCTTATTCAGTAGTGTCATCTTTGGGTTCAAAATAAACCAGCTTAATCAGGGTTTACGAAGGAATTTAACCACCAAACAGGTGATAGCTCAGGAGATGCTTCCAGTGAAAAAGATACTATGTTCCTTAACCCATTGACCTTCTCTAGGACTAAAGAAGACTTCAATTCAAATTGGCGGAGGGCTGAACACAGAAGAATAACATATCTAGCCTAGAATCTCAGTTGTAGAGACCATAGGTTACAAACACAATATACCCAGAGCTTAAAATTTCAGATAGATATCTTAAGCCCCTAACAAATTCTCATTTAGAAATGCAGGCCTATCAATCTAATGATAATAATAATGATCAACCTATACTATCAACCAACTCAGATATCAATCCCACAAGGTCAGTTAAATCACAAAACAGCTAGAACTATTTTACCTCATCAGTAGGCTAATCTATGCTATCAGAAAAATTATGAGAAATGGCTATATAGTCTGATGACAATATAAATGTTTCCTCAAGTAATACATGTCTTGTGTGTGAATGCATGTGTTGATATTAATTATTGCTAGCATCTTACATATTCTGTACCTATATATTTGTAGTATAAGCATGATTTTTCTATTTGTGTATAGTTTAATATATTATACATGTATTATACATGTATTGCTATTATCTAGGATTATTGATATTGCTGGGGTTAACTTTTTTTGCAGTTTATGATTGGTTGCATGTATACTATGGGTATGCACATACTCTCGTAATGTCGGCAAGTGGTGTTTTGCATTGTGCTATGTCTACTACATCTAATGGTAATGTGAATTTGATGTCAACAGTACTGTGGGATGATTACTTATGATGTTCATATAATCATTCTTGTTACACCAAATGCTAATGTTATCATGATGTTTGCAGAGCACACTTGCAGGTGCCAAGTGCATCCACAAGTGATTTTTCAGGAGCTGCAGATTTTTGGTTGGGGTATCCAGGGGAACATAGTTGTAGATTGCTGAGAGCCTAGAATGAGGATCTTCTCTGGGATAACAAAGGCTTTGAAGGACCTTCCCAGACTAATGGAGAATATTTGGGCTAAAGCATTCATAAGCATTCAGTACAATTGAGTTTGTTTTGTGGTTCCAGTGACCTTATGGAGAAGACATCTACCCAAGCTTTGAAGGAAGCATATGGACGGTTATAGAGGAAAGTGAGACATTAGTGTTTGAGTGCAGAGACCAGACAGGAGAGAAAAAGAAGAAGAGCATGTGGTACGGGGGACTAGAACGGAATTGTAGTTTTGGCAGTTCATAAGATTGAAAATCAGTCCACAGCTGTTTCTTTTTCGCTATTTCCCCACAGCACAATGCTACAGAAAGCTCAACCCACTATTTAAATTTCAGTCTTGTTGTTCCTCGACCCTCCTCAGACCATCTGGGAGGATGGTACAGGAGAGGGAAAATAGGTGACTCTGGCTGTAAGTCCCATCGCAGTCTCTTATACCTTGTTTGAGTATTTATTTGTGTTTTTATGTTACTTGATACTGCTAATAAATCACATAGCCATTAATTTTCTCAGTTCAAGATTGAGAATGGGGAAATTAGCTAATAGGAGAAGAGATTTCCCCAAGGTGAAGGCCATGATGATTAGAAGAAGGGTTTCTGCAATCTGGAGAATTACTGAGTATATTATAGACTAAGCCCAATGTACTACCTTTGAAACCAGAGAATTAATCAGGAGGTAAGCCAGAAGTAAAAATGAGTGGGTCTTGGTTTGATTGTCCCTGAGCTCAGTCAATCAGTCAACAAACAATTATTCACTGTGCTAAACATTGGGAACACACACACACAAAAAAAGTAAAAGATAATTCTTCCTCAGGTAGTTCACAATCTAATGGGGTAGAAACATCCAAATAGCAATATACATAAAAAACTATATACAGGATAAATTGGAAGTAAGCAATGGAAGAAAGGAAATGGAAAGAAGAGATAGTGGGAAAGGCTTCCTATAGAAGGTGGGATGTTAGCTGGGATTTGAAGGAAACCAGGAGGCAGAGATGAAGAGGGAGAACATTTAAAGCATGGGAGAAAGGAATCTTCCGTTTGAGGCAAATGGTTTCTAGCAAGTAAACAAACAAACAAAAAATTCTCATAACCCCAGTCACTATTGGGCAAAATGCCTGAAGGCAATTGGCAACTGATAATCCATCCCATACCAACTGAAAAAAGTGAAAATGGTGCTGGTTACTCCCAAGCCACACAGAAAATGTCCAATTAGGTAGTCTGATACTGGTTGCAGGAAATAGAGCAACAAGTGGTTAGTATAAAAAGCCGTAAAATTGTAAAAGAGCTCCGATTCTCTTTTTTTAGTTATATGCTTTTTACAAAATTAAATTTTCTTTTTTCGTGAACTTATTTATCAAACACAAATACTTCAATATACAAACAAAAGTAAGAAACAGCATCTATGAGAAACTGAATTGGTTTTATATAGCTGATTTTCTCAAAAGTATGTAATATATATATATATCAAATATAACAAGGTGTTAACATAACTGTTCCATTTGTTTGTATCCCCTTCTGCCCTTTTTTGTTTGTTTTTGTACTACACAGAGTATTATTGATGCTCCTTTTTATAGCAATCAGTAACCTAACAACCTATCAACCACCCCAAACAGAAGGCATCCCTTATAACAAATATGTGTACTCCCAAAAAACAGATCAATACATTGGCCGTGGCTGGGAATACATATTATATTATATTCTTCCTGTCTATTTTAGGTTGGCCAGGGCTCTGACCAGAGGGCTAAATCTTTGCAATCCAACCACTACTTCAGACACAGAAGGAAAAGAAATAAGAAATCAAGTGTTTTGGACCTGCCATCTGGGGAGACTATTCCTTACAGAAATACAGGGCTGTGTGTCTAACCTTTTGTATAACCTAGAAGAAGCCACTTCATGTTAAAGTATACTGTTCTGCATACTTGGAAGCTAAAGGCAAATAACACCTTCCATCAGCCCACTGCAAGTCTGAAGAACTGAGGGTTCAGTGTTAGTGCATGGTGAACACATCTATAACCCTTTTTAAGTATCTAAGAAAGAGAGTCTTGGAACTCCAGTAGTTTTATTCAAGTGAGAAGGCACCTTGGCAGGCATTTTCTCTTTTTAAAAAGTCAAAGGAAATTATAAAGTGAAGGATCTACTGAATTCTGCTGAATATAAGCTAATTGTCATAGCATATGAGAAGTCATTGTAGGAAAAATGACAAGCAGCTATACTTTATTTATACTATGATAGAATGAGGGCCTGGGTTTAATGGTAGCAGGAAAGGCTTAAGGAAGAATTTCTTGATGAGATGTTGTCATACTTTTCCAAAGAATATTACACAAATTTCTTCTCTAAACCTTCTTAAGAAGAGCTACCTTTCTAGAATGGTTTCAGGGTGGTCTGACAGGGCAATAGATTAGATAAATTTGTCAAGTTCCTTCCAGCCTGTTTAGGCATAAAATTCTATTTCTGTGTATCATTGGGAGGCTCGGGGAGGCATGGAAGGTTTTTGCTCTGAGCATGGAGATCAAAGTATTTCCCTATTCCAACAACAGAGACTGGTTTGAGATAGGTCTGTATCCATCACAGTAAACAAAACCCAAGGTAAATGTTCATAAGGTGATTCACTCTCTTCTACTGTGTGATTTATGCTTTTCAAGTCTTAAACTTGGTTTTCACTTTATACGACATTCTTTTGTTGACATACTAACGTCTTCTAATTCTGATATATACGTGTATATATATATATATAGTGTATATATATATGTGTGTGTGTGTATATATATATATATACAGAGAGAGAGAGAGACATGCATACACATACATATAGATGTGATATATGTATGTGGGTATATATGTGTGTATATACATATATGTGCCTAGTTATTTACATTTAGTATGTCTCATATCCCACAAAAGGCACACTCCTTGAAGCAAGTACTTTTTTTGGGGGGGAGGGGTGTCAGCAGATACACATATGTACATGTACATGTATGTGAATATGTGATGTATATATAATGTATATATGTGCATATATATATATAACCACACATATATACTTTGCATATATCTTTTTTTGTATTCTTAATGTTAAGGATAGTTTCTGACACATAGTAGACACTTTGTAAATGCTTGTTGACTAACATTGTACCTTTGTTACTACTATCAATTGTAATCTTTATACAATTAAAATGAGTTCAAATTTTTAAAATCATATTACAGCTAGACTAACCTTTCCAATATACCAAAGAGTTGGAAGGGGAAAGTAGAAATGCGCTGTGTTTTGTTTTGTTTTTCTCTTGCAATTCACTTCTTCACATCTGGAACACGGGGAAGAATGTTGTACATCTGAAGCCAGATAAAAACTCCTTCTCCTCAAAATCTATCTGTCCAAGAATCCTGCTTTGGATAGGACTGATATAACCCTTGATTTACTATGCACAGTTCCATATTTCAATGTTACAGAATGTATAGTGGAAAACAGGCATAGCTGGGAAGTGACTGGGTCCAAAATGATTGGGTAAATCAAAGCCAAAATGAGATATTAGCAATGTCTGATTCCTAGTCCAAAAACTTTGAATTTCATCTGTTTCATGTAGTATTCCTGTATTTATGGCAGCAAGGTGTTACATCTTCAAATACACCATAAATGAAAGCAATTTTTTTAAAATAAGCACACGTTGTTTCTATCAGAATCATCTGTGGTAGGTGAGCTGAGCTGCTTAGACCACTATAGCAAGGATATTACATGTTCAAGCACAGAAGGATCATTTGGCTCTGCTACTACAAGACAGCCGCAGACTAACAGGTTCACTAGACTCCACCAAAACTCCTGCAAATATATGGAGCTATCAGCTATGAGAGAGACCAGACAAGAAAGCATGGAGGTGTGGCTCAGAGAAATGTCAAAACTGACCTTGGAACAACAGCTCAGAGCATAAACCCTCTGGTTAAAGACGGATCAGGAAGGTTATTGTCATCAAAGAAAGACAAATGACATGCAATTCTCAGACAGAATCTCTTCTTAACACTCAGGCTGGCAGCTGAGACTAATGGTCACCTCAGAGTTATTGGAATCATAGAATTAGAACAGGAAGAGGCGTTAGAGAGTAATCCAAACAATCTCTTCATTTGTTGGGAAGGAAACTGAGACCTAGAAAGAGGAAGTGATTTGTCAAAGCTAATCATATCCTATTAGGCTTCTGAAATGTGATTGTTATGTTTCACAAATTATGTTTCAACAATCCAAATAAGCAAAAGTCACATTTTAGCAGCATCTAACAGGTAGTGATTGTAATTTTTTCACGTTCCATAAACTGGCACTGGATTGTAACAACTGGACTAATTTATATTACAAGAAAACCCAGATAAGAATTGTACTAAATTTTTCCTACTTTATATTCTAAATGAGAGGCAACATGGAATAGTTTCTAGAGAGCTGGCCTTGAAGGCAGGAAAACCTAGGTTTAAGTACCATCTCTTACATATATTGGCTGTGTAACTCTAAGTATTCTAGGCAGTTCTCAAAGACCTGCACTGATTGGAATTTTCTCACTTAGGAGTTCATTATACCAATGAATTCCCAATCCAGTTCTAATCCTTCTGATATTCAGATAACAGTTTTTTAAATGTACATATTTTAGATAGATGTTACTGAGATTTAGAAAGAAATCCAAGGGGAAACTAGATAAATACCATAAGGATTCATTCATGTAAAGGGGAATGAGAAAAAATCCCAATGTCCTTTATACATGTGTGTGTATATACATTTTAAAACTTCAAGGATACATATTCCAGCTCACAATGCTCTCCCCCTTTAATACAATGCAGACTTATGGTATCACGTGTCATGTGATACATATGTTTCCATGGTGATGACTAGAGATGTATGCCAAGCAGGGAAAATAGAAATTAACCTCTAGCAATTACCTAGCTCTGCAAAGTAGGGTGTTTAAAATTATAACACAACATTACTTGCCTAATATCACACATTTCTCTGAATAGAAGAAGCTATTCAGATGTTGGCAAGATATGCTGTGCTCAGGATAGAGGAGCAAGGAGGAACTGGGATAAAGGGTTCCCAAATCCTATACATCCCCCTATTCAGGGGACCAATATAAAATCATTCTACCCTATATTTTAGACACTTGTAATTATTCTTTTCTTTTAGGAACTGGTTCATCATCTTTCTTTTTTTAACTTTGGTGTTTCAGAAATTTCAGGGACAATGAATCCCATTCAACTGCATGCCTTCTGACATACATAAGTCACATTTAAAACATTCTTCTCCTGGAATTTCCATTCACAGACATAGTATATTGCTGGTTTTATTTTAAATGAACTGATTCTGAGTTTCTTTCCACACTATCTTATGATTGCTGTAAGGGGAGAGACAGATTAAGTGCCAAGCACAAAAGTCCCTGGGCAGCGTAGAGAGATAGGCACAATAGGCATATGAAATTATCTGACAGCAGGAACCAGTCACCATGAAGATCAACCAAATAATAACAATAACAATAATTATGTTTACATAGTGCTTTAAGGTTTGCAAAATGTTTTACATAAATTAGCCCATTGGATCTTCACAATAACTCTGTGCTATTAGGTGATAATAAGGTCTTATTATTATTAGTGATTTACAGATAAGAAAATGAAGCTGAGGAAGATTAAGTGATTTGATCTGGGTCACACAATTGGTAAATGAGTCAGTATTAGAACTCAGGGCTTCCTGACTCCAAGTCCAACACTCATCCCTTGAGCCAGCTAGTTTCCTCCAGGCAAGCCTTAGAGTTCAGTCTGTGTCTTCCAATTTACTGGCTAATGAAATCTAATCTAGAGAGATGGTATTCACTTTTCCCAATGCCAAAAAAAAAATAATTCTTGTTAACTTATTACTGCTATCTTTTGGGCCTGGCTCATGGATAGTAGATGAGAATTGTTAGACACATTAAAAAGAAAATGAACATACATGATTTGGGGCTGAACTGTAAGTCAACTAGCCCTCTCTTCCCCTTTGCTTTGCCCAGCCCCTACTAACAAGAATAGCCAAAAAAAAGTGGGGAGGGGGTCAGACAGTTAAAAAATTATTAGACTTGTCATCTATTTGAAAGTTCAGTTCCACCAAGCTTATGAGGTCAATGAGTCAGTTAATAAGAATTTATTAAGCATCTACTAGGTACCAGCCACTACACTAAGTTCTGGGGTTACAAAGAAAGGCAAAAGACAGTCCCTGCCATCAAGGAGCTTACAATCTAATAGGGATGACAACATGAAAACAACTATGTACAAACAAGATTAGATATATGCATCTTCCTATTTTGACCAAGCTTATGAGGCAGGTGAGTCACTTTGGTTATCTAAATCTGTTTTCCTCATCTGCACAATGTAAATGATGGGAATATCACCACCGAATCTTACTAAGTTATTTTAAGATATAACCAAGACTCATTTAAAATTCTAGAAATATAAGCCACTTTTAAGTTCTGAGCTATAGAGCTATTTTGATAACTTTCAGCCTAATCTCAATGTCTTGGTCACTAGAATTACATCTTTTTTCAAGTCAAGTCAATTCAGCTATCCGAGGATTGTGCCACAAAGAAGGCCATTTTAAATAAAGATAGGTATTCAATTGCTCGATATTAGTAGGGGTGGGGGGTTCTTACCTCAAAGTGAAGATAGTAGTGGAATAGTGGAAAGACTCTTGGATTTTGAAGCACAGGCTCTTGCTCTGAACACTAGCTCTGCTACTTAGCACCCATGTGATCATGGGCAATTCAACATTTCTGGTCCTAAATTTTATCATCTATGAAATGAAGGGGCTGGACTCAACAACTATTTCTAAACATGTGATCCTATATAAAGTAACAGTAATCATAGATGAATGTTAGGAATAAGGGCCATCTAGCAGGCCAGACTCCCTGGGAACTTCCAATTTTGATCAATTATTTTTGCTAACTAGATAGTAAACTCAGTTGATTTTACACCTGAAGGACAAAAGGTACTGTTAGTATCCTCTAAATCAGAAGTTTCAAACACGTACTCTGAATTGGGCCTCCAAGACTCTTGAGTGCTGCCTGATCTAGATTAAAATGTAACTGGGAAATAATTAACAAAATAAATAAAAAATACAGTAAAACACAGATATAATTAATATGTCATTTTCTAAGTCAATATGCAGCTACAGGGATCCTTATGTACAGTTTGGTAGTTCCTATTTCCATTTGAGTTGACATAACAACTCAAAATATTATCACATTATGAAAAAAATAAACCAAGTTACCTTGTCCTAGTTATGGCTTTATTTGGGGGACCTAGAAGCAAAGATTTTATGACAGACAGTCACTGGATCTTGGAGTCACTTCTGTCCTTTAATTATATACCCATTACCCAACTTTTTCTAGGACCCCCATTTGTATAACATCTTCTCTGGTTCTGAGTTGGTCATAAGCTATATAACCACCAGGTGCTCCTCACATAGGACTGCATTAAAGGCTAGTGTAACAAAAATGAACTTACTCCTTTAGTAATTTCAGAGCCTGAAAAGACAGAAAATCAAGCTAGAATCAAACGTAGCTGAGGCAACTTGTCTTTGGAGTTTCAAAAACACCATTAACTGCTGGTCTTTACGGATCATGGAAGAGAACATTAAGAGTGCTACAAAAAAAAAAAAAAAGATGACTTGGGGGGGGGAAGCAACGTTTGTTTTTCCTTTTTAAATAAGATAAGACTGTTATTGGTGCACTGTCTCTGCCCAGGGAAATCTTATGGAGAAACCCCTTACTTCCTCAGGAAATTGGGGACAATTCTTGTATATAACAATCAAATCCTTAAATGTCTTGCCGACTATTTTAAATGCCTTTAGAGAAGTCACCTTGTGTGCTCCCTTTTTCTTACCTCCTTCACTCCTTCGGACTGTCCCCCCATGCCTGGAAAGTCCTCTTCACTCACCTGAACTTCATAGAATTCTCTCTCTTCCTTCAAGATGCAGCCCAAGCACTACCTGGTAGATCAGCAGTGTCAAATTCAAAAAAGGACCGGGACCACTAATCTACACATAGGGATCCCTGTAGGGAGCATACTGACTTAGTTTTCAAATGTAATGTTATCTTTGTTTTCTTGTATTTTATTTCTTTTGTCAAATATTTCCCATTTGAATTTTAATTTCATTCAGGTAGCTCTCAGGAGTGTTGTGGATCTCATGGGGCCTGTGATTGTTTGACACTTCTTTTCTATATGAACTCATGTAGAACACAACTGCTAATGTCCTCCCTTTCAAACTACCTTGTATTTAATTATTTTGTATTATTCTATTTATATTTATATATGTCCTAGTTGTCCCCAACATTAGAATGAACATCATTTGTAAGGATTGTTTTATTCATTGTATTTATATCCCAAGCACCAAAACGGTGCCCGGCATATATGCGCATATATGTGTGTGTGTGTGTGTGTGTGTGTGTGTGTGTTTAATAGATACTTCATTGATTGCATGATTATGTAGTAAGAATGATAATGGTTTTGTTTTCTTTTGAGTGGCGGGGTTGCATTAGATATTGTATATGTTGTTCCATCTAGAAGGTAATCATTGAAATGGGTAGCTGTTTGGTGCAGTGGATAGAGTACCGGCCATGGAGTCAGGAGGACCTGAGTTCAAATCCAGCCTCAGATGCTTACTAGCTGTGTGACTCTGGGCAAGTCATTTAATCCTGTTTACAACAGTTTCCTCATTTGTGGAATGAAGTGGAGATGGAAATGGCAAACCACTCCAATATCTTTGCCCAAAAACCCCAAATAGAGTCACAGAGTCAGACATGACTGAACAAAATTACTGAAACAAAAAAGCTGACTTTCACTCAGATAGAAAGATAGATACAGATGTGTCTACAGTTATCCCTTCCACATCACAGGAGTTAGGAGCATGGTGCCCCCATGACCTGGAAAATCCATGTGAAATTCTTTGGCTCTCCCTTTGTACAAAGAAGAGGTCTGAATTATTATGGTATTAAAAGATAAATTATGTTGTTATTATACAATGCTATACATATAGGTTATACATTTCTAAGTTTCCAAACTTTTTCTGTGTCACCTGTGGCTTCCACAAAACTCCCCAAAATTTCCCATTTCATTTCTTATGCCGTCCTATGATATATCAAAACTGCAATGGGGAAAGTCATGATGTAGAAAGGATAACTGTATCTACATCAATATATAGATGGATGTCCAAATCTATGTCTATCTATCCATAATAAGGAGTACATGATAAGTACCAGATGAGTTGCAAATAGTAAGTACTAAAAGAGTTTGCAAGGAAGAAACTACGGGGAGAGGGGAGAGGTTGTCAAGAAAGATCTGAAGAAGAAGGTAAATCTTAAACTAGGCTTGGAACCTAGACAGAATGGGAATGGCAAAGAGGAAATGGAACAACCAGAGGAAACACTATGAGTGAAGATGAGATTACACAGGAAATGTTTAGGGGAGAGTGAAAAGATCTATTTGGCTAACACAAGGTGTTTATCTAGGGAAATGATTAGAGATCGTGGAACCATAAGTGTAGAGATGGTGGGTATCTTGGAAATTATCCAATCCAGCTTCCTGATTTTATAGATAAGGAAACTAGAAAGAAGAAGCAACCTTGGGAAATAGATTCTATTATATCTACAATTCACATTTGAGAAAACCAAGGCCAATTGCAGTTAAGTGACTTGGTCACACAACTAATAAGACAGTGATCTATTTGAGAGCAGGAACTATTTTTTTGCCTTTTTTGTAACCGCCAGTACTTAACACAGTGCCTAGTATATAGTTGGCACTTAATAACTACTTGCCGACTGGCTATTCCTATCCCTAACCCTATAAGAGATGGTTCTTTATGGGGGGGGAGGGGGCAGGGAAAGGGAAAGAGAAGGGTAAATAGGATACATTTAGAAATTAAAGTGATATGAAAACCTTATTTTAATGATGTTTTAAAAAATAATAGTTTGCACCTATAAAGTGGTAGTTTTAGAAACCTCAGTTTAAATCACACTTTGACTTGTTACTACCTGTATGGCCTAAGAAAAGTGATTTAGCCTCTCTAGGCCTTTCTTTATAAAATGGGTGAGTTTAATTAAATAATATCTGCTTGGTTTCCCAACTAATCTTCTAAGACTATTATCTGTAACTCAGACACTGATCTGCCTTGGTAAAGGTAATTTCTTTACTTGCAATTCTCTGTATCAATGAAATCACAGGGCTAGCCCCAAAAATATAAATTACATGAAAGTGCAATCTCCCCTCCCCCTCTATTTCATGCCTTTCAATGTTACACTTAGCAAAATTCAAGCTGAAAGATTATAGAAAATTTGAATAACCTAATTTTAGGCACCTCCCACTTGTATCCCTAAAGTTGAAAAAAAAAAAGATGAAATGCCTGCTTCTTCTGTGCTGTAATTGCTCATTCCATTATAAATGTAATTGCTAAGTTCTCTTCAAGGGTTCTTTTAAGAATGTAGGATATTGCCTTTGGTGAATTTCTGTGTTATGCAAATATGGTGTCATTTTCAATGAAAATGATGAGTTGATTCACTATCACATTAAGAGGCTAAAGGGAATAGAAACTCAACCTTTACCCCTTCTGTTAGATGATCTCAAAACTGGGTCTCAGAGTGAACAGTCCTGGTCCTATAGAAGGCAAGTAGAGATTCCTACTTAGAGTTACAACTGTCAAGGGTACAGAAATGTCAATGACCTCTTTATAAAGCTGGTTACCATGTATGTTGAGTTACAAGGGGAAGGGAAAGAAAAGTACTGGAAGGCTCTTTTTTTTCCTGAGTATTTCCCCAAAAGTTCCAACAGCCATTCAATGACAGCAACAGAAATTGTTAGGATTCAATGTAGCAGTAGTTGTGAGTATGTTCAAGAAATCCTTGAGATAATCTATTTCAGGATTTCCCCATAACCACATTTAGTAAGAATTCTTTCTCTCCATCTTGAATGTAACCCATGTCTCCAAAGCCCATTGATATTAGATGTTCTTTTTCCTGATGGAGATGAATGTCCTGCCTTGTGTGAGGAGGGGAGGACAGAGTTGGTTGAGAGAGGGTGAGGTCCAGACTTCTTTTGTCCTCTGTCGAGCTTGAAATCTTTGAAAACTTCTGGCTTCTATCTTTGAGAAGGAAGATCGAAGAGGCCCAACCCACTTCAGGATGCTGAAGGAAAAGACTCTGGGAAGATGTGAGTGGAGCTGGCAGTCTCCATTGAATTCTGATCTCTAATTTGCTGTACTAGAGACTTGAGTTTTCCCTTAGATGAAATCTAGCACTCTCCTCAGTTGAGCTGAGTTATCTCATTCCCAATGGGAGAGCTCCTTCACTCTGCATTGCCTCGTATATATTTTCCTATGTATACTTTTTTTTTCTGATTTTTGTTTTACTACCAATTTGGATAAATGGGTTTATTTATTTGTTCCTTGTGGAATTGGTATTTGATGGGAAGGGGGTCAAGCCTCAGATACAGAGTTTGTTCCCTCCCCCACATAGTGATCATGTTAGATTGAACACAATTGTACCCCCTAAGATAATAATATTTAAGGGAACAAATATATAAGTTTTAGCCAAGCACCCCCTCACCCTCTCTCTCTGAGAAGAACAAAGTGACCTCCAGCCTCAAATTCTTGTTTCTCCTCCTGGAAGGAATTAAAGTCTTTCTTGAAGAAGGGCAGGGGGAGAAGAGGCCAGAGATGTCTATTCTACCTCCCTTCAAGCCATCCCTGTGCTACATATGGGTCTTAATATACATGGGGCCCCTTCTTTCATTATACTTATATCCTCCCCTTCTTCCTAAAAGTCCTTCTATTTAATAATAACGGATCAGTCATATAGTCACACTTGGTTGATGTATTAGTTAGTAATGCTGAACTCCCCCCTTTCCCACTTTGTAATTCTTTGGGATTAGAGGTAGCATAGCACAGTAGATAGAGAATTGGTCTTGAAGCCATGAGTCCCACCATGTACTGGCTATATGAACTTGGACAAGTTACCTATCCTCTCAGTGCTGTAGATACCTAACCCTATAAGACCGTAAGTTGCAGAGAGGATGCTAACTTGAATTGGTAGGCAGTTTCCTCACCTGAGATTCCACTATCCAATGAAACCACCATTCCAGTGTTTATCTCTATCCCCATTTCTATAAGTGACAGCTCTCTGAGAAGGGAGAGGGAAGGATGTATTTGGAAATTAAGATGATATGATAATTTCATTTCAATAACTTAATTAATAATAATATGAATTTGTACTTATAAAATGCTAGTTTGGGAGCACTAGGAGCTAAGTTTGAATCTCAACTCTGTATATTACTAGCTGTTTGGCCTTAGGGAATTCAATCTTCTGAATTTCAGCTTCATCTGTAAAATAAAGGGGTTAGTTTGGTATTCCTAAGTTCCATCAGTTCTAAGCACTACAACATAAGACCTCACTGTTTGCCTTATAACAAAACTGGGAAAGAAACAGTACAAATTTTGCTGTCTCCCATTTGGCAGAGGAGAGAAAAGTGCAAAAAATTAGAAGTGTAGAGCCTCCAAAACCTGGGCATAGGTCTGCTGACTTCAAGTCCAATGCTTCCACTACATCATTCTGCCCTTGTGAGAAATAGGCTTGGTAGATGGTGAGTTTCCCATCAATAGAAATGTTCAAGTAGAGTCTGGAAGTCAACTTGCCAAAGATATTGTAGACAGGATTTCTGAATTTGGTGGGAGTTGGATTAAATAAATTCTAAGATATACAACTTCAAGATCATATACCATTTACTTTTAAAATAATCTTGGACACATAAAAATACCTAATTTAAAAAAAACCTTTAAGTTTTGTTGTAAAGCATTTAAAATGTTTGATTCCAATTGATTCTTACAAATCCTGGAAATAAATATTACAGATGTTCTTATCCCCCTTTAACAGATGAAGAGTCTGAGACTCAGAGATTAAGAGGCAGCTAGATGGCACAGTGGATCCAACCTCAAACATTTACTACCTGGGCAAATTATTTAACCTATGCTTGCTTCCATTTCTCATCTGTAAAATGGGGATAATAATAGCACCTACCTCACAAAGCTGTTGTAAGGATCAAATTAGATAATATTTGTAAAGTGCTTTGCAAACTTTACAATGCTATATGTTAGCTGTTATGATAATGATATTAAAATAATTAAAATTAATGTCACATTATTTTATCATTAATTTGTAATATAATATAACAATTCTATTCTATTATAATTATGTTAACATTTTATTATGATATACTATCTAATAATATAATGAATGTTGTAATATTACATTATGATAATGATTATCATTACTATTGTTATATTATTTTCATTACTATTGTTATGTTACTGAAGTCCACAGTTATAGAATTGATAAGGTCAGAAGTTAGATTTAAACCCAAGTTATTTTCTCCGGGTCAGGTGTTTTTCCCACTATGCCATCCTACTTTAGCAGCTGTTAGAGCCAGAAGAAATGTCAAGGGATTATTTTTCTTAACCTATTCATGAGTAGATGAGCAAATCGAGGCTCAGAGAGACTCACTGCTTCCTTAAGCTAATTGTGACATGTTTAAATTCCTTAAGTCTAAGCTAACTTAGGTTGTAAGACAGGAGTGTGATGGTAAGTGTTTAAGAGGTTCTTCAGGAAAAAAATGCTTGCATGACATACTTTTAAATTTAATCTGCATTATTAACATTTTCTGCATCACATTCTGAGGTCTAAATAATCAATGAAATAATAAAGCCCTGGTAAGTAACGTTCGCCTATTTCCAAGGTATAATTTAATAATAGCCTCTCCTGAGCTGACTCAAGTTGGCTCCAACACATCCCTGGTGTAAGGGAGCTCTCCCAGATATGGAAATGAAAATGAAGGTGTACAAAGGTACTTTCTATGACATGGGAGCAGGAGGATAGAAATCAGTTGGGAGTCATCCAGGACACCCTACCAACTCTAGAACTATATGGTTATGGTTATTCAATAGGCATTTTTAAGCACCTCTTCTTTGCCAAGCTAATGCCCGGCATTGTACTAAGGCCTGGGATATGATAGTCCCTGACCTCCAGAAGCTTATATTTTAATAATTCTGTACACAAAATGGCAAATAAGTTGGATCTCGTTTTGTGCAAACAAGTACCCATCATTTGAGTCTGTGCTGCATATTTACACCGGACTGGCATCAATTGCCATATTTTATATAATTGTAACTTTGAATAGTGCTAATTAAAATACATGCAACCACTTCAGGAGGCACACACATACATGTGAACAAAATAATTACAGGGTGCTTCATTAGCAGCTAGGACAGATTTGTCACCTCTTATATGAGGTGACATTTGAGCTAAGCCTTGAAGAGAGGATTTCTAAAAGTTACAGATACAAAAGGAGAGTATTCCAGACATGAGGCTAGTCTGGGCAGCAGGCCTACCTAGCATGCTGGCAGACCTCCTCTAGATTTCTTGTTATTGTGTGGACACATGCATCACTAATCAGAGCTAACAGATGCTGCGTCGATGCTCTTTTAGGAAATATTTGAACGCTGCTTCTATTCACCATGGGTAGTAATTTTGGCTTAATGCAGGGATAATAGCTAAGATGTTGATTTCTGGGCCCATTGAAATTAACATTCAGAAAGAGCTAGAAATAGTTTGTGGTATGAAATAATAGACTGGGTAGGATAATGATTATTCTCAGGAGGACATTAATATGAGGGGGGTATAAAGTAGCATTTCAGATATAGGAATCCACACACTAAGTGGATATAACTGATTTAGGTGGCATTGCTAGAATATCATAAATGTGGAAGAAAAAGAAGGTTTGTAATCTCTCCTATAGGTTCAAGTCCTATCATTTCAAAAAATTAGAAGGTTGGCAGTTCTATCAAAATAACTCTCTTGTTGGGGCAGCTAGGTGGTGCAGTGGATAGAGCACCGGCCCTGGGGTCAGGAGGACCTCAGTTCAAATCCAGTCTCAAACCAGACACTTGACACTTACTAGCTGTGTGACCCCGGGCAAGTCACTTAACCCCAGTTGCCTCGAAAAAAAAAATAAACTCTTGTCAAACATAGGAACTGAATAGCATTACCAATATCAGGAACATATGGCTAGTACAACAATCACATATCCCATAACACTTTAGGGCCTGTAGAGTGCTTTCTTCACAACAGCCTTTTTAAGGAAGTAGTATAAGTATTCTAGTTATCTCCAGTCAGCTTGCCCTAATGTGTTAGGCCCACTACGTGTAGCTAGCTTCCGACCCCAGATCATACTTCACAATCCATGCAACCATCCACTCTGGCCATCTCCTTGCCATCCACCAAGCCTAGTATGTAACAAATTTCCCTGTCCACCTACCACCTAAGTTCCCCCTATTCGCTTTCTTGTTCCAGGAACAGTAACCAAATCAATACTCCCCATTGCTTCTGGAAAGTGCAAACCACTAACTATGCATCCCAGTAACTCCTCAGACCAAAATTCCCTCCCCTGGTCACCACTCCTTTAGAGGTGTTGTCTCCTCCTTTTAATATGCCAACTTTCTGGGACGAGCTTGCTTTTATATTGGCATCTCCAGTACATATCACTGTGGATAGTACTTAGTAAGTATTTATTGCTTTATCATTCATTCATTCATTCCACCTCATAGGTGAGGACATTGATGCTAAAAAGGTGAGTAATCGGAAGGGGGAGAAGGAGCACAGTGGATAGAGCTCTGGGCCTGGAGTTAAGAACACTCATCGTCTTGAATTCAAATTTGGCTTCAGACACTTACTAGCTGTTTGATCTTGGGCAAGTCACTTAACCTTGTTGGCCTCAGTTCCTCATCTGTAAAAAGAGCTGGAGAAGGAAATAGCAAACCCCTCCAATATCTTTGCCAAGAAAACCTCAAATGGGGTCCCAAAGAATCAAACAAAACTGACAGAAATGAACAACAATAACAACAACTTGTCTGGGATCATAGAGCTAATAAGTTTTGGAGCTAGAACTTGAATCCAGTTCTCTTGCCTTCAAGTCCCAATCTTTTTTGCCCTTCTCGCTTTCCATAAAGGACATGTGATACATTTATATAGGGTGGGAAGAAATGTAGTTTTTTTTTGTAAATTTTTAAAAATTAATTTATTTCTTTTTAGTTTTCAATATTCATTTCCATAAGCTTTTGAGCTTTAAATTTTTTTCCCCTCCCGCCCTGCCTCCCTCACCAAGATGGCGTGCAATCTGATATAGCCTCTACACATCTATAGGCTCTATTAAATATATTTTCACATTAGTCATGTTGTAAAAAAGAATTAGAACCAATAGGAGGAGCCACAAGAAAGAAGAAACAAAACAAAACAGAAGAAACAAAACAAAACAGAAGAAAAAGAGGAAAAAAAAAGAGCAAATAGTATGCTTCAATCTGCATTCAAACTCCATAGTTCTTTCTCTGGATGTGGATAGCATTTTCCATCATGAGATTTTTGGAGACGTCTTAGATTCTTGCATTGCTGAGAAGATCTAAGTCTATCAAAGTTAATCATTGCACAGCATGGATGTTACTGGGTACAAGGTTCTCCTGGTTCTGCTTACTTCACTCCGCATCAGTCCATACAATGTTTCCAGGTTTTTCTGAAGTCCACTCGCTCATCAAGAAATGTAGTTTCTAGTACAAGTTTGAAAGTCATGAAGTTAGAGAACTGTATGCTTCTAAGAAGAAAATAGTAGTTGTGGATTTTGTGACAATGAGGTTGGCTTATTCAGCCATGGAAAAATGACAAAAGGTAAATGTGACATAATCTACATGAAACCCAGTTGGATCAATCAATCAATAAGCATTTAAGAGATTACTAAGTGTTATTACTATTCAGGCACTGTTATAAGGGCTATTTCTATTAAAAAACAAAACAAAACAAACAGAAAAATAGTCCCTACCTTCAAGGAATGTACATTCTGTGGAAATATACAAAATGGCATCACCTTCCTAATGTCATGGTCTTCTTCAGACTAAGAACAAACAACCTGTGAGTAGTACAAGCTGCCCCACTGGGGACCCAATTGGCCAGTTCCAGTTAGGCAACTTCCCTCCTCTCCTCTGCTTTCCTCCTTCCTCTCCCTCTGTCCAAACAGGGTTATCATATCCTTACCTGTGGGTGCTCTGCCCAAAGGAATGTAAATTTTGGTCGCTGAAATCTCAAAAGATATCTTGGGGTTTCAGGCTGCATTTCATTTTTAAGGGCCTTGCCTTAAACCCAAATCACTCTGGCTTTCATAGATTGACCATCTCAAGCCCACTTGGTCATTGTTTGAGTCCTGATGGCTCATAGTGAATATAAATAACAATTGTTTTTGTTTTGGCCAGCAACTCTGAAGGTCTTCCCCTCCCAGATTGATTTTTTTTGTGTGTGTGCTAGGTAAAAAAGGCCATTCTTTGCCTCATTTCTTACCTAGCCTTAATCATTGAATGGGCATTGCCTCAGTCAAATGGAGACCTGGGAAAGACCTTGGCTTAAAAAGGCCAAGGTCTCCCACTGCATCTAGGGCCATCTCCTGTAGGTATAAATCATCCTGATCTATATCTTGTCACTGGACCCAGATGGCTCCAGATGAAAAACTGAGGCTAGTGACTTTGCACAGCTCTCTATCACTTAAATCCAATTCACTTGCAAGTCATGACATCATCTTCCTGATGTCATGGTCCGCTTTGAGAACAAAGGACAACAACAACAACAATATGCCAACTAGGTAGTACAATAGATAGAATGCGGCACCTCAAGTCAATAAAACCTGAGCTCAAATCAAGCTTCAGATACTTACTAGTTATGTGACTCTTGGCAAGGCATTTAACATCTCTATGCCTCGGTTTCTTCAGCTGTAAAATGAGAATAATGATAACATCTATTTCCTACAGTTTTTGCAACATTAAAATGAGAAAATATTTTAAAGGGGCTTTACAAACCTTCGAGCTCCATATCAATGTTAGCTACTATATACATGTATGAGAATATAAAAGACAAAGGGCAGTTAGGTGGCACAGTGGATAGAGCACCAGCCCTGGAGACAGTAAGACCTGAGTTCAAATCTGGCCTCTGGGTAAGTCACTTAACCCCAACTGCCTTACCAAAAAAAGAAAAAAAAAGAATATAAAAGACATTTATGTGTAAAGCAAACACAAAGTAATCTTGAAAGGGACGAAAGAACTCACAGCTGAGTGTACCAGGAAAAGCCTCTTACAGAAGGTTACCCTTGAGCTGATTACTGAAAGAAATCAGGGATTCCAAAACAAAAAAGGGAACAGGGGAGAGCATTCCAAGCATCTCCCAGAAGAAAAAGATAAGCTTTCTGTGCTTATAGTTTAGCACCAACGGTAGAATTAAATTACAGTATCCTAGAACCCCTAGAGGCAGCCATGGCTTAGTGTCTCGAGAGCTGCCTTCAAATCTAGATCCAGATTCAAGTCTGACAACTCCTGGCTACACCCGTGAGTAAGTCGCTCACCGCTTCTGAGTGCATCTCTAAGACTCAGCTTCAGAAAGGAGGCTGACCTGCACTGCTAGAGAGAGTGCCCTCACCCGAGAGTTTCTTATCATCCATGAAATCACAGGTCTCCTATTCCTATCATAAAATATCGATCTTGAGGGGACTTTATTGGTCATCTAACCAACCCCCTCATTTTCCAAATGAGGAAACAGGGATGCAGAAAGGTTAAATAATTTTCCTAAAGGCAATAAATAGTAGTCAGAATGAAAGCCCAAGTAATCTCACTTTAAATTCATTGCTCTTTTCACCACACCATGGTGCTAATGGTTAAGTTGAAATAATAAATTATATGTAGTTAGGAGTCACGGCTGAGATGATAATAATAATAGTAATGACAAAACATTTAACATGTATTTTGAGCCTACTATGTGCTAGGTATTGTACTAAGTGCTATACAAATATTATTACTTTTGATCCTTATGACAACCCTTCACAATAGGTGCTATTATTAGCTCTATTTTACAGGTGAGGAAATTGAGGCAGAGATTAAGTGACTTGTCCAAGGTCACACAGCTACCAAGTGTCTACTGTGAACTTAAATTTTCATGACTTCAGGCCCATCACTCTATCTAATAAGGATGGAGGAGTAATTTATTATAAATGTATTATATTACAAATGAGGGATAATTGTTATTATTCCTTCACAGTAATGGCAACAACAATAACAATAGCTAGTATTTATGTTACTTCAAGATTTGCAAAACACTTTACATATATTAACTCATTTGATCCTCATAACCTTGTAAGGTAGGGGCTATTATTATCTCCACTTTACAGATTAAACTGAGACACAGAGAAATTAAGTAACGTACCCAAGGTCACACAGCGGGTAAGTGTCTAAGATAGGTTTAGAACTTGGGTCTTTCTGCCTCTAAGTCCTATGCTGTATCCATTGTAACAAGCAGCTCCCTTCATGAGAAACTGATTGAATACCAACAAGCCTCCAATCAAAGCATATTTGGAAGGGAAGGTTCAACTGGAATCAGATTAGAATAGGCAGATTACACTGGATACATTAAGGAAAAAAAAATAATCCTAGGTTTATGTCCCTAGCCAACAGGAGTAGAGTTCAGATTGTGAAAGTCAGGATTAAAATTAAAATAGGGGCTATAAAGAGTATAGAGATTAATGGTATTAGAGGTCACAAAGGTTCTTTGATAGTTTTATGGCATTAGTACAGGGTCATAGGAAGCTTTAAGGGCCTATGATGCTGAGACTATTTTGAAGTTACATACCCTAAAGTCCATTCCTTCCATTTAAATTTAAAAAGCAACTGGAACAATGGGGGGAGGGGAGATTCCAAACCTCATTACCTTTGTATACATTTTATTTTCCCTGTTAGACCATAAACTTTTATTTACATATGTACTCATCTTGCTGAAACGTGTTATGCACATTAGTAGTCAAAAAAATATTTGAAGAATTGAATAGAACTGACTAGATAATCCCTTAAATCCTTTCCAGCTCTAAAAATCCTTGATGCTGATAATGGCTTCTTTCTCTGTTATGCCAGGCTTTCTGGAGGAGATGCTAATGAACAATGAAACCTGTAAATATAAGGAAGGGGATCTAGGGCCCTCAGTAATCCACACACCAGATCACTCAGTGGCCCTTGAATAACGGAGAGAGCTGATTACAGTCTTCCCTTGCAAGCCCCAGCTATTTTTATAAACCCACATTGTCTGTATTTTAAAGAGATTTCTTGGACTGCCGTTCTAATAATGACGTCTGTGTGACAAATGACATGATTCGTTATTTTTGTGGAGCACAATGTCCACCCTATTAGACTGCATATACTCTGTTGCTGAAAAACACAAGCTTCTTTTAAGAGTCACTTATGAGTCACATCAATGTTCAAATTAAACCTAACAATAACAGCATGCGGAAGGGGAAAATGGTTCTTAGGAAATGTAAAGGAATCTGTATGCTGGCTTATTCCCCTGAATTGGGATGTAGTTTCATTCTTCCTAAACAATGAAATGGGGATGAGGTACTGGGTAAGGAACTGTTAGGTTTTCATCCCTGATGACAAGAAGATCATTCCTTGACAGTTTGCCTTGTATCACCACCATTGCTTCCAATTTCCTCTGCTTATGCTCCTGTTTTTGCCCCCATCGGTGTCTGACCCTTGTCTCACAGTGTATGGAACAGCAGGGCAAAGCAGATGGTAATTTGAAATCATTTTAGCCAATTTTTTTTACCTTTTCTTCATGAATTCATAAGGACTAACAAGTTGCCGTAGGGATTCATTTAAAGTTTCAATTTGTTGTTGTTTTTTTTTTAAGCCATCAATCAACCAACATGGCACCTATGCCATGCAAAATCAGTTTTCTGGTTGGAGTCCTTTAAATGAAATGAATAAACAGGAGGGAGCAATTAGATAATTCACAAAATGAATAACCGACCCCAGGATAGCCTTCTGGTTGATCTCCTTGCCTCAAATCTCTCTCCTACTCCAATCCTTCTTCTACTCAGCTGCCAAAGAGATTTTCCTAAAGTGTAGGTTTGATCTTATCACCTCATTACTCAATAAACTCCAATGACTCACTGTTACCTCCTGGATTATAAATTCCTCTGTTAGGCATTTAACTTAAAAGTCACTACAACTTGGCCCCTTTCTACCCTTCCATCCATCTTCAACTTGCTACTCCTTCACACATTCAGTGATTCAGCTGAATTGACATCTTTACTGCTCATCAAACGACACCCTACTTCACATCTGTGTATCTACACTTGCTTCTGTGCCTGGAATGCTATTGCCTCACTTCTGTCTCTCGACTTATCTGGTTTGTTCAAATCCCACCTTCTGCAGGAGATGATTTCAGGTTGTTAGCTGCCCCTCTCCCAGCACCAGAGTCTAGTGTATTCCTCTCTGAGACTACCTTCTATCTACTACATATTGTAAGAATTTGTTATTTATATGTTGACTCCCCACTAGAATGTAATCTTCTTGAGGAAAAGCACTGTTTTCATTTTTACTTTTGTTTCCCCCTTCCTTTATTTCCCAAGCACTTAGTACAGTGTCTGGCATATAGCAAGGATAGAGATAAGAGATGAGTAGACAGACCCGTGATTTTATTGGTATAGGGATCTCCCAGATAAGTAAACTCCCTCTACCAGTGCAGGTCAGCACCTTCTCTGAAAGTAAAAATATGAGAGGATTACCCCTTCCCAGCATCACTTATGCAAAATGGGTCAGAATATACCAAGGTATTAGTGGCTTCAAGGCCAGCTTCCTATGCACCATGCTACATAGACTCTTACTTAATAAATGATTGTCGAATGACCAACTAAAGCCAAAAAGAAACAAAACAAACACATATTCAAGCCATATTCTAGTCTCTGATCTACTGAATTTCCGTCTGGCCAGAACGGCAGAAACAAAAACGAAACCGTGAAAAATTTTATTCAAGAAACCAAAAGTGAACATGCCAACAAGAGTTTAGTAGAGCCCCTTTAAAAATAATTACACTTAGAAACACAGCATTTGGAAGATTTCCAATGTAAGACCAACACCAATTTACTATCGAAAAGGACTTTGCATCATTTGCTAGTTGTGGTATCAAAAAAAATGTAAATTAAACATTCATTAGCCAACCTGATAGAGATCAGAAGGCATTTTGTTAATGATCTGCCTCATTACATCAGCTTGGGTTTCATTACCCATCCTGTTAGGAATAGATCATGCTGAAAAATATAGCAAGATAGAATATGGCATCACTTGTCATAAATAAAAAAAAATGTGATGGATTAGGCATAAATCAAAGGAAGGAGAGGAGAACCAGTCCATTTTCAAGGCAAATCTTTTCTCTAGTTAAAAACCAGAATCCTCTCTCTTCATCAATAATAACTAAAACTCATGCACTAAATGAAAGTCCCTTTCAAAGGTTGCAGGAATTAACAAAACTGCTTCCGCACAGACAATCATCATAAGACTCCTGGCCTCTAAGTTTATGTATACTAGAGAGCCAAATTACAACACAAAAAAGCCAAAGAAACACAAAATAAAACAAAACCACCACGTTTTAAAGATAAAATGAACAGTTGTGTATCTGTAAGACCTGAGTCTAGCAGAAGGGCAAACAGGTACAAGCAAAGAGATGCATGCAGCCAGTGATGAGTGAGGGAGTGTTAATATGTTGGTGATTCTGTCTGTTTGTAAATAGTGAATGGTAAAGGAGACTTTTTGGTGTAGTGAGAAGAGGACAGAGCTTGGAATCAGAGGATCTGGGTTCAAATTACAATTTTCACTACCACCACAAGATCTTTGGGAGGAGCAAATGAAATGATGTATATAAAGTATTTTATAACCAAAATGCAATTTAAAACATCTTTAGAAAACTAATGCTGAGTGACAACTGATTACACTTTGTCAAGGTTTACCAGGTCTTGCCACTTGCAAAGTAGCCTAACAACTTAATTAATACTTTTAGGAGCCCTGGGTAACTAGGAGTCCAGGGACATGACCCATTGACACAACAACCAGAAGTGGGAAGTTATGTGTCAGATTTTTTTTTAATCTGGACAGAAGTTTTTGCTTAGGAATTATACTTTTTTTTTTACATCTTCCTACAAGATACTCATCTATTTTGTGTACATAATAGGGGTTTGCAAACCAATTGGCATCCTGGAATTTATAATTCAGAACTACAAGCATTTCTCTCTCAATTCTGAGAGCAATTTGGGACTATCACAGTCTCTGAGCCAGAAAATAGTCCTAAGTCATGATGAAGAGTTCTTAAAGAAGGCATACACAGTCAGAAGGAATAGGGGGTTCTGAGAGCTGAGCTATAGCAACAGTGGGGAGATAGCAGCCCCACTCCCACCCCCACTGCCAGGACTTACGTAGCAAAAGCAAAAGCTGGTGGCACAAAGAGAAACTGAGAGACTCGAAGGAGAAATTGAGAAGAAAGCTTGGCTGCGGCAGAGAAGAGAGACGGGTGGAGGAATCTCAGAGCTGAACACTCAAGCTGAAGCTACAGGTTGTATCCAGCTAGCCAAGGACTAGAAGGAAGTTACAAAAAATGGTCTGCTGTTTTCCTGACCTCCCTTCCACGTGACTGACTGTCTGTTATCAGGAACTATAATATTCTCTGCTCACTTCTTTTACCTAACCATTTTGTATATCCTAATTTTTGCTCAAATATAAAAAAGGTCAGAGGTTAGCAAGAGATAAACATGTATTTAAATTAGGTCAGAGAACAATACCTCTGTTAAAATGTTAGGTATGTTCCTATCTGGGGCCTATGAACTATACTTTTTATATTACTAACTATCCATCATCAAACAACAGTGGAGTGGACACAGGGGGCTAAAGGGGTTTTTGATTGCCCCTAGGCTGACAAACAAGTTTATTGCTTGCACAAGGTGTAGCTGTTAGCTCTCCAGACAAGAAGAATATATATTATATATACACATTAAAAAAGTATATTCTTGCACTCTCTCTCCCTGTCTCTCCCTCCCCCCCCCCGTCTTCACCTGTCCAAGAACCCTGTGAAGTTCTCAGGCGTTTCTGTCAATCACTGCCAGCACCTGCTTTTGTTCATTTATTCTCAGGGTCCTAAGCCTTCAGAGCTAGAAAGGACAGCAAAGGCCATCCAGCCCATCATCCTCATATCCCCCACCGAAGGTCCTCTAGTATTAGCTTAGAGAGTCCCAGGTAGGGGAGCACTGGCAGCCCACTCCACAAGCTCAATCCTTTAGCAAAGATTGATTAAGCCCCTACTGCTTAAATCATTTTGATTGGGCAGAGTCTTGGGGGTGAAAGAGAAAACAAAGAAACAACTCCTGCCCTCCCCGAGGGATGTAGTAGTGAAGAATGGAATCCTAACCTAGGTCACTTTCATGGGTAATATGACATGAGTGCACCTTGATCCTGAACTGGCAGGTGGCCCTTGCTACCGTCATTGAGGGGAGCAGCCCTTGTGGAGAAGGGGTCCAACACCCTCTACCAACACCACCACCACTGCCACCATCAACCGCAGAGGAGCTGCCACCCTTCCAGCAGCCAAAATGGAAGTAAAGGATCTGATCATAACCTGTGAAAATAAGACGCAGACAGAGCTTGACCCTATCTACACCCAGCTGGTAAAATGGTATAGCCTTCTATCCTCCCTGTATCTCCCAGGTGAAATGCCCCTTGATCTACTCAAGCAGGAAAAGGCCCAGATTTCCCCAAGGAGCTCCAGCCGGCACTTCCTACCTCAGAAGGATATAGATTACGCCCAGATAATAGAAAACTCCGAGAAGAAGAAATCAGACTCTCTCTTATAGTTGGGAGCATCTTTCTGGTACTAGCCCCCCAAAGGCCCCCTGGGCCAGCCCAGGTTCACAGCATGCAATGCTTACAGCCCTTGGAGGCAAGACAGTACAGAAACTGAAGAGACTTCTGGCTGCTCCGGTGGTCAGCTCCTGCCTGACTTGGGGCCGGGACAGATCCAAGGGCCAGGGGACTACACCACTCCCAGTCAAGTGATCATCGGACAGACCCCAAACCAAAGATCATAGGTCTCCTCCTAGGCACTCAGCCAGGCCCTATCCCAAGGCCAAGAGAAGACTTAACTATGATCTTTGATCTGCCCCTCCCTGGCCCCTGAGAGGTCTGGTTACCTCTGGCTACCTGTGCCTTACTGACCTTGTGACCCTGACTTAGTCACTTCCTTTTCCTTAGCCTCAGTTTTCTTCTCTCTAAAATGAGAGGCTTCTACTAAATGATCGTTGAGGTCTCTAATTGTTCACAATGTGTAATCCTTTGTATTCCTACCTTTTAAAATTGGAAAATAAAGGGATGTCCCCATGGGGAAAAAAAAAAGACAATCTGAATGTCTCAAGTTTACATGGAAAGCTGAGTCAATTATTCATCTTAGGTGCTTCCCAATCTCTTACAGGATATTAGATTTAGAACTGTATGGAACCTTAGAAAACATCTTTTTGCATATGAGAAAACTGAGGTAAACAGGTTAAGTGACTTGCCCAGGATTACACAGCTAATGTTTGAGGTAGGATTTTAATTCAGGCCCTCCTGATTCTAAGCCAAGGGTTTTAATCTACTGAGCCATATAGCAACCTATCCCTTCCCTTCCTCCCCTCCTCAACTAATCCAAGTTTAATGGAGAAAAATAGATGTTTATGGAGAGAAATAAATTAATGAAACAATAGATAAGGTAGGAAAATGCATTTAGGTATAGTTTCCAAAATCTACTGGTGCTACCTTGCCCTATTAGCAGCATGAAAAGAACAGCTAGGAATTCACACAGCACAAGCCTCTTTAAGAGCAAAGAAAACCTAGGAATTTGGAGGAATGTACACATACATTTCCTTCCTTGCCTATTTCACTGATTTCCCTCAGTCATGGGTGAATCAAGTCAACAATCATTTACTAAGGGCCTGTTACCATCAGGAGCACAAATTGCAATTGATTTTCACTTTCAGACTCTTTGGGATTGTCACATGGTCCCAAATTGAGTGATTTTATTAGATCACAAACTAAAATATTAGTAGTGATGGGAATAAATATTTCTTCCTCACCCTTCAAGTGCTTTGGCCTCAAGCATAAAAAGCTATAGAATGACAGAATCCTAAAGGTGGGAGGATTTCCCCAAAAGTCATAAAGTTCAACTGATGGCAGAATTTTCCATAAAATCATTCAAGAGAGATGGTTTACCTAGTCCATCTTGGGATGGAATAAATTAAAGAAAATGAATGATTCTATCAGAAACCTAATTTGAAGTAAATCTAATTCAAGAGAATGATCGTTAACATCTTAACTAGCCTGCCAACTCGGCCAAGAACAACTCTCTAGGGATATATGTATATTTATGTTAAAAAGCCCCAGTGGACCAGCCCAAGAACTCCCAAAACCTATTTTCCTCATTTGCTCATGCAAAAATGAACTTAATTCTATTAAACCATTATGTTTTGAGCCCAATGTGTTCAAGGCATTATGTTATGTGTGATAGAAAAAAAAATAATAAAAATGACTCTTGGTTATAAGAAGTTAACAGTCATTTTTGGTGAGATGACTCATTCATGAGGCAATCAGAGATAGCACATAACTGAGATCTAATTAAACACGAAGAAGTGCTAAAATGTATGACAAAAACAATAAATACTATGAGGAGTCATAAAGCAAAAGAAATATATTGGAACAGGCTTTACAGAGGAGCTTGACTTTGATGAACTGATAGTGTTTATAAGAAAGAGAAGAGAGTAGAGAGTATTCTAATAAGAAGACCAAAATGAGCAAAGGCAAACAATCAGTACTGAGCATGACACTTGCAAGAGACAGAGACCAACCTTAACTGAATAAAAGGGTATATATGGGGCAGCTAGGAGGTCCAGTGGATAGAACACGGACCTTTAATTCAGGAGGACCTGAGTTCAAATCCAACCTCAGACACATAACACTTACTAGCTGTGTGGCTCTGGGCAAGTCACTTAACTCTAACTGCCTCACCAAAAAAAAAAAAAATAGGGTGTGTATGTATATATATGGGAAATATCCACCCTAAGAGCACAACCAGCCCAAGTAGTATCTACTAAGTTACATGCTACCTAGAACAGTCTCAGGCACATAGTCATAAATTCACTAGATTTAGAACTAGAAAGGACCTTGGAAATCAGACAAAGTAAAATGACAGCCAAAATCAGTTCAAACCCTTCCTTTTTCAGATGAGGACACTGAAGCCCAGAAGCAGGAAATGCCTTTCCTAAAGCCACACAAATAATAAGAGAGTTCAGATTCTACCCAGGGTCCTCTGATTTCAAAGACTGTGCTTCCACTATATTTTTCTGGTGTTAGTTGAATTAAACAATCATACAGGTTACTTTACAATTTCATTTCATATGCAGCTCTCCATTTCTATGGCCCCCATAATTGTGTCCTCCAACATCCTCTCCATTTGTATTGGGGTTACTTTTTCAAGCCTTTGTGCTAACATGTAAAGCATTTAAGTCTATATCATTTCCCTTAAATGACTTTGTTGTTTTGCTTTTTTTTTATAGTGTGCTTTTTCAAATGACAAATCCCCATAATCCAGATTTTTTTCTCTAAATAAATGTACTTGACATTAAGTATTAACATCAGGCCTTTTCTGTAATGCCTGCTAGAGCTCCCTCAATAGCATTCAACTTGGCCACAAAGAGAAGTGAAATAACAACAAAGACATAAATGCTCCAAATTTGGTTTTAAATTATATTTAGTACTTAAACCATGTATGCTAGAATGAAGCAATGCCCCAAATCTGTGTTATGTATCTGCTAATTATAATCGCCAATTATAGTACATAAGAAAAATCATGTAAAGTCTATAAATTTTTTGGAATCAGCAGTCTTATTTCATAAACCTATACAAAATGAGGATCTCTGAAATTAAGAAATAGAGAGTTCTGTACCTAGATGCCCAGAATTTTCCCTCTTCTTTAATACTAACCCATCTTATTTCATGAGAGGAGTTAATGGGGTTCATATTGAGAGGGGAGGAAAAAGGAAGGGAATAAGCATATATTAAGTGCCTACAACGTAGCAGGAAAACAGAAAACTGAGGGGAAATTTTTACAGTAAGTTTCTCTAATAAAGGTTTCATTTCTCAACTATATAAGGAACTGAGTCAAATTTATTATATATGTATGTATATAAATGTACATGTCTATGTATAAACATACATACATATATACATATATATACATACACACACATATATATATATATAATTCATCCCAGTTGATAAATGGTCAAAGAATATGAACAGGCATTTTCAAAAGAAGAACTCTAAGCTATCAATAGTCACACAAAAAAGGCTCTGAATCACTACTGATTAGAGAAAGGCAAATTAAAACAACTCTGAGACACCACCTCATACCCATATCAGATTGGTCAAGATGATACAAAAGGTAAATGACAAATACTGGAGGGGATGTGAAAAAATTAGGACACTAATGTGTTGTTGATGGAGTTGTGACCATTTGATGGTCACATGGAGGAGTTCACACATAATGGAGTTCAACCATTTTTGAGAGCAATGTGGAATTATGCTCAAAGGCCTATAAAACTGTGCATGCCCTTAGACCCAGCAATACTACTACTAAGTCTGTGTCCCAAAAACATTTTTAAAAGAAGGAAAAGAAAAGGACCTATCTGTACAAAGATATTTATAGTAGGTTTTGTGGGTGTGTGGTAGCAAAGAATTGGAAATTGAGGGAATGCTCAGGGAATGACTGAACAAGTTGTGGTATATGATTGTGATGGAATACTATTGTTCTATAAGAAATGATGAGCAAGATGGTTTCAGAAAGTCTTGGGAAGATTTATATGAACAAATTCAAAGTGAAGTGAGTAGAACCAGGAGAACATTGTACACATTAACAGCAGTGTTGTACGGATAATCAACTGTGAAAGACTTAGCTACTCTCATCAAGTCAGCGATAGAAGAAAATTCCAAAGGACCACAATGAGAAATACTATACACCTCCAGAGACAGAACTGATGAACTCTGACTGCAAATTGAAACATACCTTTTTATTTTGCTTTCTTTATTTTTCTTGTTTTATATTTTGTCTGTGTGCATGTGAGTTGGTTTTTTTTGCAACATGGGTAATATGAAAATACGGTTTGCATGAACTTCACATATATAATCGATATCAAATTGTTTGCCTTTTCATGGAGAGGAAAGGAGGAAAGGAGGAAGAGAATTTGGAACTCAAAATTTCTAAAATGATTGTGAAAATTGCTTTTTAGGTGCAATTGGGAAATATTTAATAAATAAAAATATATTTTTAAAAAAGAAAGAAAAGACCAAAGCCTCACCTTTGTGCTACCATGATGGTTGAAGCCTCTGCACTACCTATTAGTACTAATACTGATGGGAATACCATTTTACTCAAAGCCAGAAATCCCCTCAGGCCTTAAAGAATACAGCCTACAATTAAAGTGTTCTGGAGTCCTCAGTAGCTGTGGACCTAAGGACCTGGACTTGTGAAAACTAAGGACGAATTGTCTTGACCACAAAATTTAATCTCAAAGCTAGTTTTAAATATATACATTTTGTTTCTGGGTCATCTCTGTTTTTTTTTTCTGTTATGTTGACTAGCTGACTATAGAAATCATCCATTTAAATAGTACCTACTGCTAAGTTGTGGTGAATACCAATGAGCCTCTTGCACTATAACTCACATTAGGAATTGACAAAACAAAGTGCTAGAAGGTGAAAAACAGAATTTTAATTAATCCTGGAAAGAAGGTGATATTGGAGCTATACTTTAAAGAAGGATTAAGAGTTCACCAGGAAAAAGGAGGGAAGGAGGCAGGTCATGCCAAGCCATCAGAGTCAAAATATATGGTCAGGAAGCAGCAAGTTGACAAGTTTCTTCAGAATACTGAGTGTTAAGGGAAATAATAGGAAAGAAAAATATTGTAAAGGTAGGGTAATAAGAGATTATGGAGGGCCTGACAAGGCAGAAAAGAGTATGAACTTATATATTAAAGAGTGTCTGAAACATTTTGCTCAGAAAAGTGACAAAACCAGATATTCAGATATGAAAGATGTTTCTGGCTGCAGTATAAAGTATGGAATAGAGGTAGAAAAGAGTAAAAATGGAATGATATCAAAGGAGGCTTATCTAATACTCTAAGCAGGTGGTAATGGGGGCTTTATTAAAGTTGTGGCAATGGTAATAGGGAAAAGAGATGGATTAAAGAGATATAAGGATAAAATCAACAGGAACTGTTAGCTGATTGACTAAGAGGTGAGTGAATGGAATGGATCAAGGATTATGCCAATATTTTGAATATGGGAAATCAGGTGAATGGTGCTGCCACACACAGGAACATTGTAGCCTGAAGGAGGAGCATATTAAAGGGAAAAGAGAGGAGGCAGCATATTATAATGAAGAGTTCTAGAATTCAGGCCAGAGGGACGGTGTTTCAGTCCCAGTTCTGCCACTTGATTACCTGTGTGATGTTGGGCAAATCATTTAAGTTCTCAGGGCCTCAATTTCCTCATTTGTAAAATAAGGTGGGTAGCATAGGAAAGCTTGGACTGAGTGACTTCTAAGGTCTCCTCCAGCTCTAAATTTATAATGCTATCGCTCTGTTTTAGAAATACTGAGTTTGAGATAATCCTTTATATAACATCCCATAAAGAGCTGAAGATGAATCTTGGAGCTCAGGATGAATGGTCAGTTCTAGAGATTTAGATTTAGGAATCACCAGCACAGTGGTGATAGCTGATGCCATGAAAATAAACGAAATTTCCTACAGAATGAAGATAAGAGGACTATCTGTGAACCCCTTCTCTCTCAATGATTCCCATAGGATTGACTTTTATGAAAACCCATTGTTTAGTTAAAGGGTCTCCTTGGCCTTCTTTACTTCTCTCCTTATTTCCTGGAAGTAAAAAAAAGAGTTAACCAGTATGCAGGTCCTTAGATGCTCTGTTCTGAAGGGAGCTTCTCCATGTGATTTTTACAGCATCCCACAGGGTATAATATTCAATCTGTGCTAAAGACTGTCAAGATTTACTGTGAATGGAGCAGAAGTGCCCTATAATGTCTCCCTCCGCTGCTCTACCTCACTTCACTTAGCAGCAAAATGTCTGCAGTAAAGGATAAACTCATACAGAATCCAGGAGTGAATGGAGGGTATGTGAGTCTCTCATTGATTTACATCTAAGTGACCTATGCCTAGTAACAAGGACCAAAATTCTATCTTGGGGGCCAAAGCACAAAGCCATAGCATTCACCTTTCTCTACCCAGAGACTTTCATTCTTGCCTGATGAAGCTAGCTATTGTCAGCCAGCTCTCCTGCCTATTATGCACTCAAAGCAACATTTGGATTTATATCATATCCCAGGCTGCCACATAAAACTGATGATACTAACGCAGGTTTCAACTTTCCATTAAGAGCATTCTCTGGAAACAAATCATTCCCTGGGAAGAGACAAGGAACTATATAGGACATCATACAACAATAAGGATGGCCAATGAATAATGCAAGGAAACTGTCTTTCCCCGTGTGGCTTTCCTCCCAGGCTCACTCCTATTTTACAGAACCTAAGTAGAATTTAACTCCCTTTTACTCAGAGACCAGAAAAACATCATTGTTTGCTATAGCAAGGCCTTGATCAAAAATCACAAAACCTTAGAGTTTCAAGGTCCTCAGAGAGCATCTACAGCTAGGTTCCCATTAGTCCAAATAATGCATCTCATAATGTGGTCACATGAATTCAAATTTATACTATTCAAAGTTATAAGTATATGTAAAATGTGGTAATTGGCTCTAGTCCAATGGAAAAAGCCAGTGTAAATTCCAGTAAAGTAATCACTTTGTGGGATTCATTATTCACACTAATCAGGACCTACTTATAATATAATTTTTACCTGGACAAGAGCCTATTCTATAACTTTTCTGACAAATAGCCATTCAGGCTCAGCTTGCAGGCTGCCTGAGATATGGAACTCACTACCTCCCAGAGCAATGCATTCTGTTTTTGAACTACTCTAATTGTTAGTTGTTTTTTGTTTTTATTTTTGTAGTTGGAAAGGCAATCTATCAATTAGTCCATCAATACATGTATTTTGGATAGGTGTTAGAGAGATATAAAATGAGCCGGGCCCAGAATTTAGCAGGTGGAAGAGAGCAAGCCTGGATTGCATTTGGGAAACTGTGAAGAACTTTCAATGAATCCACGCCACTCACTGCCATAAGAGCCCATCTTTTTCACACAAGTATATTCCAAGTGATGCTATATGACTGAAAATACTAAAAAATTATAATCTCCAGAGAACCAAAACTGACACAAGAAAAACAACAGAAAGCCCCATAGCGGGAGTAAGTAGGCTATACTCGATGGTCCCCACACAAACCACTCATTCCATCTCTCATCTCCACGTAAACCATCTCACATTCCTGGAATGCATTTCATCCTTACTTTTGTCTCTTAGAATCCCTAGATTACCTCAAAGCTCAGCCCCAGTGATGCATTCAGTCAACAAGAATTTCAAAGAAGGTCTCCAGTGTGGGAAGTATAATCTTTAGGTAGTATGACTGGTAAGACATGTTCAAGAATTGCACAGGACAAGAAGGTATGGCCAAGTTATGATTTGCACAGATGGAGACAGTCTTCATATAGACAGGATCGTAGTTGTTTTTGAGTAACATACAAATTTAATTTTTTTTATCTGCTGCTCACTGGTCGTAGCTGTGTTCTCTGGGACAAAGTAAAACAAGGTGAATCCCTCTTCCACATGACAATTCTTCAAATCTTTGAAGGTAGCTTCCCTAACACATCTTCTCTTCTGCAGGCTAGATATCCCTAGTTTCTTTATGCTGGTTTCAGTGGAAACAGCACTGGATTAGAATCAGAGCTGGGTTTCAACTCTGGGACTTTGGATGAATCAGTGTACTTCTTTGGGACCCAGTTTCCTCACCTATAAGATGAGGGACTTGGATCTGAAAATCTCTAAAGTTCTTTACATCTCTAAATCTAAATATGACCTTCAGTGAATACCTGTGTGGCAGGATTTCTATTCTAATTATTGTCCTAGTTGCCCTCCTTAAAATATGTTCTCTTCTATCTAAGCCCTTCCTAAAATATGGGACTCAAAGCTAACTGAAGACCATACTCCCCATGTGGTCTGACCAGGGTAAAGTACAATGGGACTTTCACCTTTTTATATTGGATATCATGGTTCTATTAATGCTCACTTAAGATTAAATTCTATTTTTCTCCCTGCTACTTCATACTGTTGGCTTATTTTGAACTTGCAACTCACTAGAACCCCCAAGTCTTTCTTACCTGAACTGCTATTGTCAAACTACACCCACCCCACTGCATCTCCAGGCAGTTTAATTTTTGGACCCAAGAGATATATAAGAAAATTTCATCTTCTTTGATTTGGCAATCTATTCTAACTTATTAAGGTCATTTTATATTCCCAATTATATAATCTAAAGCATATTTGTGCAGGTTGCTTTTTTCCTCCAAAAGCTTTTAGCTTACCCAAAAACTGAATAAGAATGCCATTTATGCTTTCCTCAAAATCTGGAGTTCTGAGACTTTTTTGTGTCATGAAATCCCTTGGCATTCTGATGAAACCTATGAACCCCTTCTCAGAATAATATATTTAAAAGCATAAAATAATATGCAGACGATTAAAATGCAGGTCAATTATATTAAAATATAGCCATTAAATTTTTTTTTGAGTCCATGGACCCTAGGTAAAGAATCCCTGATTTAGTCATTGAGAAAAATGTTGAACAGCATAAAGCTGACAGAATTCTGTGGCATTCCACAGGTGACATTCCTCTAAATTTATACAGAATCATTACTCACTGCTCTTTCGTTCCATATCTAAAGCAAATTCTGGAGCCACAGAACCCACAAAAGGACAAGGTGAAATAATTTTCCAGCCAAATAAAACTTAGAACGTCAGCAGGAAAGGTCTATTGCCCAACACAGGCTGTGCCAGCACAGATCAGGCCCCAGCAAACAGGAATAGGCCTTGGGAGTAACAATCAGTTGCAGTTTCTTTCAGCTCTTAGAGCACAGACAGTAAGGGGATAGAAGAACTGGTCAGAAGGAGATTATAGGGGTCTCTTTGCAGGCACTCGAGGTAGAACTCTGTTGCTTTGCACATACTCAGATTGGGATTGCAGTCCTGGGGTTGCAGCTCCTTTATCAAGCTGTTTACTCTTTTTTCGTGTTTTTCTTGCATCACTCTCATTTCTTTTTCCAATTTTTCCTCTACCTCTGTTACTTGATTTTCAAAATCCCTTTTAAGCTCTTCTGTGGCCTGAGACCAATTCATACTTTTCTTTGAGGCTTTGGATATATGAGTTGTGACTTTGATGTTTTCTTCTGAATGTGTGTTTTATCTTCCTTGTCACCATAGTAACTTTCTATGGTCAGAATTTTTTTCTGTTGTTTGTTCATTTTTCCAGCCTTTTTCTTGACTTTTAATTCTTTGCTAAAGTTGGGCTCTGCTTTCAAAGTAGAGGGGGCAAGAGAAAGAACTGATGGTGTCTGAATACAGATTGAAGCATACTTTTCTTTTACTTTATTTTTCTTGGGGTTTTTTTTGGGGGGGGAGTCTATGTTTTCTTTTACAACATGAATGGTACTGAAATATATTTTGCATGACTACACATGTATAACATATCAAATTGCTTGCCTTCTCAATGAGGGGGATAGAGAGGGAAGGAGAAAAAAAAGAAAAGAAAAGAGAGGGGAAAGGAACAAGCATTTTTGCAGCACCTACTATATACCTAGCACTGTGCTAAGCAACCTACAAATATTGTCTCATTTGATCCTCACAACAATCCTATGAGGTAGATGCTCTTATTATCCCCATTTTACAGGTAAAGAAACTGAGGCAGACAGAGGTTAAGTGACTTGCCCTGGTTAACACAGCTATTGAGTGTCGGACACTAGATTTGAGCTCGGGTTTTCCTGACTCCAGGTCCAGTGCTCTATACACTGGGTCACCACCAGCTCCTCCGCAATAGCTGCTTTAGTGCATGGATTTTGTGACATTTGATTGCTGAGTGGCCTAATTTGCTCATTTCCTGACTTAGCAATGTTCCAGATTTGATAAGCTCTCCAGATAAGGAGGGTGTTACTTCAGTACTTTGTGCTTAAAGTTCATTAACCTATTAAAATTATTGTTCATTTACCATTTGTAACTTTAAAAAAGTTTCAATAAAGTAACATATAATAAAAAAACCCATAAACTCCTAAATTTTGTATGGAGATCACCTATCCTAATAGTTATCTATGTCAAGAATTCTTTCTACAAAACCCCTGAACAGTATAATATAGATATCAGTGGAAAGTCCCAATAATTTGAACAGATTATTCTGTAGACAAAATACAATAATCAGTTCCATTTAAATTGTGGTTAAAAAAAAAACACTTTTGAAACAGTCCTGTGACCATGTATAGGTCTTAAGTTCTGCTTACTTGAGTCTGATCCAAGATAGTGGAATAAGTTGGAATCAGGCTCCTCATTCTTTGCTCTACACACACACACACACACACACACACTCTAGAAGAACACCAAATTAAAAATAGCCAAAAACATAAAAACCTAGTGAAGCATAAAAATTGAGCAAAACAACAAAGAAAGCTGATATAATTAAAATAAATTACAAACAACAGGTAAATCAACTAAAATGCCAGAAGTAGCAGGGGTCAAAAAATAAACCATGCAAAATATTCCAAGAGACGTTGACAGAGGGGACAAATAGCATTCAAAGAAATTAAGCAATTTTACAAGCAGCACTAAGAAATTAGGCAAAACTTATAAGCAATGCTAGAAAAATCAAAATACTAAAGTAAAGAATAATTTGAATATGTAGAAAATCAGTCAAGAGAATTAATCAAGAATAAATATATGTGAAAAGATAACTAGAGAAATTAATGAAAAAAGTTATCAAGCTAGGAAATACAAATAGAATTTTCAAAAAGTCCACAAAAGCAAAAAAAAAAAAACAAAACCAGATATGACAGTGGAAAAGTAAATATACATAATGCATTGGAAAACAGAGATTTGAGTGATGTAACTAGAGAAAAAGAGTACAATGCAACAACCTTCCAGAGCACTTGGAAAAGCAAGAGCCTGGAAATTATATTTTAGGAAATTGATACATATTTATGTCATACATAAATCTCAGCTTCAGTTTTAGCTCTAAAATTTAATTCAATTTTAGCTCTAAAATTCTATGATTCTTTTTTTCAATAGCCAGAGCCAGAACTATAAGGTCATTTAAGCTGTGTCTATACAAGGAGACAATAACCTGTTGAAAAGAGAGTAATTCAACCATAAATCTATAAATCAGCTGTCTAATTTGAATGTCTTATTTTTCACTGAAATCTAGCAGTCATCACTTATACATACATCATATTGTGATCCTATTCAATTGCCTTGCTGTTTGATATTAACTCATTTTCCCTCCTACATACAGTAAAATTTTGTGTCAAATTTTTGAATCTTATTAATGAGTACTCTAGATTAAGAAACACCATTCCACATCTATTATATGACTACAATTTCTCTCTTTCGAAATGCAAAACCAAGCTGATGGACAAAGTCTGTTGCCCTAGGTGAAGATATATAAGGACAAACACATGAAAGGGACACATTCTCAACTTCTCAATACCTCTTTCCTGATTATGAGCAACAAGAAACTAGGTCAAAGATAAAATATTTGCAGATAAGATAAAGAGGACCTCCTTCCAAAAGTCTATTCATAGACTAGTCACATAATATGTATAATAAAGAACAAATCTTGTGGGAGCCTAAACTTCGGAATAAATACAGTTGTTGAAAACAATACAGTTTTCCTGTAAATATAGGAAACTATAGTGACCAAAGTAACTATTTAAACCAAATGCTGTATTCTATGCATATACTTTGTGTATCCATACTTAGGACAGAGAGCACAGTGCAAATAGCATAAATAAATCTGAGTCCTGACGAATGAAACCATATTTACAATGATAACCCTAAGGCAGTGAAACATCCTGAAATGTCTTATAAATGAAAGAGAAAATTATCTTCAATATAGCTTTAAGATAGGCTGCACAAAAGGTAAATGGGAGGACAACCCACACATTTTCAGTGTATTCCACTGGTAGCCTCACAATTCCAGGAAAAAAAAAACTGAGGAAGGTCCCTAGCATTCTGGATGCTTTCCACACCTGTCCAAACTCAATGGAGGACATAGGTAAGTCACACAGGATGAGCAAGGAAGTTGTTCTCTTTGAAGATTTGCAGTCTGCATCATTGGAAAAAAAATATCTTTATCAGTGAGATAGAATGATTTAAGTATATTTTTGACAATTAAGTATATTTTGTTGTAATTCTTTTAAAACTAATAACTGAATTTTTACATTGCATATATGTACACATATGTAATATATGTATATATGTATATGTGTGTGTACATGGTTGCAGTTCAGTCGTTCAGTTGTGAACAACCCTTTGTGACTCCATGACCATATTTCCCATGGGATTTTCTTGACAAAGACACTAGAGTGGTTTGGCTTTCCTTTCCCTAGTGGATTAAGGCAAACAGAGGTTAAGTGACTTACCTTGGGTCACACAGCTAATAAGTTTCTGAGCTCACATTTGAACGTAGGTCTTCCTGACTCCAGGCCTAGCATTCTATCCACTGAGCCATCTAGTTGTGTGTGTGTGTGTGTGTATGTGTGTATGTGTATGTATATATATATATACACACACACACACACACACACATATGTATGTATGTGTATATATGTATATATACACTAATATACATAGACACATAGACACATACATATATGTAGCTATGTACATGTGTATAATAGCACTACAATATCAATAACAACTAACTAATAACACTAATTTCTTTTTTCTGGTGCATTATAGTTATGCTGACAGCATGGCATAGAAATGGGTTAAGACTTGACCTCGAAGAGAGGAAGAATTGGATTCAGTCTTTTCTCTAACATATAGTAGCTTTGTGACCCTGGACAAATTTCATAACCTCTCAGTGCTCTGAGAAGCTCTCTAAGATTATAAGTTGCAAAAGAAGAGCTGACTTTCCTTTGTACAAAGAGTTTCCTCAACAGGGTTTCCCTACATCAATGAAACTATGGTCCAGTAACCATCCCATAGACACACAGACATCATCCGAGCCTCACTAAAACCCTGCTATACAAATATTAATATCCTAACATTGAAGATGAAGAAACTGAGGCACAGAGGAAAGAATTTGCCCCAAGTTCACTCAGCTACTAAGAAGTAGGGGTGGGGCTCAAACTGAGTTATTCAGAGAGGATTCAAAAAATAATCATCATCATAATAATCCCATTCTTGCTTGGTAACAGAAAAGATAATGCATTACCATATCCCAGTAACTCCAAGTGAGTTGCATATAGGTCATATTATTCTAATGACATAAATAGGGACCAAATATTATCACATTCTCATTATCAAAGTGAAATGCAGAAGCACATTTAGTGACTTGTCTGTGATCACAGAGTATAGTGGCCTCCCAAATCCCAACTTTCTGCTGCTATTAGACAATGGACATTAGATAAGTAAGAATCAAACACCATTCCAAACCATCCATTGGATGGAATATTACTACTTATTTGTGGTCTTTTTTGAGGTTTTGGATACAGGTTAAAGGGAAATTCATGGATGTTTGAAGATTATCATTGATTACAGGAAATGTGTTATCATTAATAAGTTCAATAGCCTTCCATAGTGCTGTGGGGTTTTTTTTTTAGCACTAGTCCCCAAGCAAAGAAACATCAATACACTGATTCAGTCATTAACAAGTCAGCTGTGAATGCAGAAGGGTGTCACTTAAAAGAGTCCCCTCAAACACAATAACTTATTAAATGTGAAAATTAAAATGACTCTTCAGTAAGATGTTTTCTTCCTCATCCATGAGTAGCTTGATGAGAGTGGAAGTTATCCCTCCTGCTACACTATAAGCTCCATGTGGGCAAGAAAAATGTCTTCATTATCTTCCTATGTCACCTGTTGCCTAGCACATTGTGGAATTTCAACATTTCAAGACTGTAATTTCACCAATATGCTATCACTATGCCTTCCTTTCACCATGCTTACCCCCTCTCCCACTATCTCCAATAGCATGGATCCTTCCAAGGTCTCAATTTTGGGAGTTGATCCATGCAAGTCTTGCTTTATTTCCCTCCTGGATGTGTTTCTGACTCTCCATATTTTGTCATCGTGACCCCACATACCCTTTCCCTACCCCTTTTCAACTCCCTTTTATGTGTAGTCCTCTCCCATTAAAATGTAAGCTCTCCGAGTGTAGTGATGGTCTTCCTTTTTGCTTATACTTGCATCTCTAGCACTTAGCAAAATGTCTGGCATACAGTAAGTACTTAATAACCTCTCTAAGATTTTTATTATAGTCTTCCAGGGTTGCTATCACCAAAAAAAAATTTGGCCTTGGAGTCAGGAGGACCTGAGTTCAAATCCAGCCTCAAACACATGATACTTACTAGCTGAGTGACCCTGGGCAAGTCACTTAACTCCAATTGCCTCACCCAAAAGAAAAAAAAAAAAGAAAAAAAATAAAGAAGAAACCTCAGAACACAACCTATTTTGGAGATGAGGAAACTGAAGCCTGGGGAGGTTATTTTTTTTTCCCCCAGAATCACTCAGATAGTAAGGTCCTTTGATTTCTCTCACTCAAAGGTAAGATTTGAACTGAGGTCCTCTGACTCCAAAGTCAGCAAATTTTCCTTAGTATCATGGTGCTTCCAAGCATAGGGAAGAGAGGCTTGGAGTATTGAAATCGCCTGCCCATAATAACACAGGTATGAAATGACACCATGTTACATCGGGCTGCGTCAGTTTTTCAGATAGGAACTCAAAGCCCCCCATCCAGGGACAGATGGAACAATAGAGTAGTACAGGGATGTTGACTTTTCAGTACTGGAAGATGATATTTGTAATTCACACTATAGAATTCCTTTTCAACCAACTTCAAAACCATATAACACATTCCCCTCCACTCCCCTTTTGCCCCTCACCTACCATTTAAATTTTTGTCAAATATTCTCAGGGGAAAATAGCTTTCAAAGAATGTTCTCTGCTAATTAACATTTCATTTTTCATCCCATAGTAAACACATGCGAGCTTGGGGAAGTGCAATGAATTTAACAGTTTTGAAGATCAGACGCTAACTCTGGGAATGCACGGTGCTATTATTAGGCCTCCCAGAACAATCATCAAGTTCGGCAAGGGACACACCAGCTCAGGACCAAAGGCCAGTTCCATAACTATAGCGTGTTTTGACTTGTAGCAGAAAATACTTCAGAAACAAATGGAACATACAATTTTCGAATTTTATGTTTGTTCTGCATATTCAAAGGGAGTTTTAAATACATCCATATTTTCCTGGCATACTCCAATGAAGAGTTGCAATCTGAAGAAGGTTGTAGTTGACTGTGGCAGTATATTCAGAATACTGATTCCATACATAGGAGTACCCAACAGACACTGTTAATAAGCTGAATTTGCCTAGTTACAAAGTGAGAATTGTGAAGAGCTCTTACCTAGATTGAAATCCCCCAACGGGGCAAAATCCCATAGTACAGCAAAATTAGATTTTACCCTTTCCCTTCCTGGGAAAATAATCAGGTCTGGCTCCTAGTGTATTGATTCATACTGGACTGGGTGCCTGTCTTGGTAAGTTCAGCTTTGCTTTGGGATATCCATCATCACGGGAAATTCTGGAAGGAAAAATCTCCAGGGAATCTGAAATCTTTGGGAGAATTGCCTTATGAGGTCAATCTAGGTTTTCAGATCCACTCTTAAAGAGATAATCAGTGAGTCTGGGGCCCAATGAGTATGAGCTCATACAACATAAAATGGATCTAAAATCCTAGAATGACTCTGGGTACCTCTTTGCAGAAGTTCTCACAACTGCAGATATTCCAGTGTGGGTTTGAATATTCCAGGGCTAAGCAGAACTTCCACTTTCCTTAATGCACATGTGGAAGAAGCTAGGTTGCACAGGGGATAAAGCACTGGACCTAGAAACAGGAAGACTTGAATTCAGATTCTGTCTCAGACACTCATTAGCTATATGATCCTGGGTAAGTCACTTAAGCATTTATTAGCCTTGCTTTCCCCATGTGCAAGATAAGGATAATAACAACACCAACTTTGTAGGGTTGCAATGAAGATCAAATGGGATAGAATACATAAAACACTTGGCAAACCTTCAAGAGCTATGTAAATGCTAGCTACTAGCATCATCATCATCATCTGATTTTTTTTAACTGTACCATCTCATTAAATACCCCTTTCTGAAAAGTGTCATTGTGGCTGATAATCAGTGGGGTGGGGGAGTATACTAGATGGGAGATGGTGAACAGCAGCTCTAGAGAAACTACCCTCAACTCCTCAGGGTTACCCCTAGAAGCCTGAGGAAAGGAATAGTCAGATGCCTTCTTCGGACCCATCATGTTTATTTCCCTCGCCTCTTTTTATGTCGTGGGATCTGAACATTTTACATTACTCTGGATGTTCCTCACATATGACGCTATCTCCCGTCTCCATGCTTTGCACAGGCTATCTCCCTTGCCCAGAATGCACTTTTGCTTCCTATAAACCTTTCAGAATTCCTAGTTTACATCAGAGATGAACTGAAATGCCACCTTCTACATGAAGCCTTTCTTGATCCCCCTAGCTACTAATAGATTCCTCTCTTGAATTTTCTATATAGTTTCATATGCTTACATCTGTATTTGTTGTCTGCCTTGATAAAACATAAGCTCTCTGTGGGCAGACAACTGTTTCAAGTTTTATTTCTAGTGCTTGGGTGTAAGTCCTAGCACAGAGTAGATGCTTAATAAATACATATTGATTGATTGATTGATCACTCAGGGCAATAGAGTAAGTTTATTTTAATATAGGTTTGTATTGATACCTTTCGTTCTTACATCACCTACATTCCTGGCAAAAGTAGAATATAACACACGTTATTTAAGACATACTAAATAGGAAGCTGAGCCATAGAGGAGTTTTGGGTTTAGTTTAACAATGAGTTAGTGGATAGGCACTGGACTTGGAATCAGCAAGACTCATCTTCATGAGTCCAAATTTGGCCTCAGACACGTACCAGCTGTGTGGCCTTGGGCAAGTCACTTAACCCTGTTTGTCTCAGTTTCTCATCTGTAAAATGATCTGGAGAAGGAAATGGCAAACCACCCCAGTATCTTTGCCAAGAAAACCCCAAAATGGGGTTCTGAAGAGTTAGATACAACTGAAATAACTCAATAACAACAACAAAAACAACAACTGGCCAGATGCTTATTGTCTAAAATATACCTACCTATGGCGAAAATGCTACAGCAGCAGCAAGAGAAAAAAAAGTTTAAAACCCCCACCCAAAATTCTGGGATGCACTTTGCCACAAATATGTACAGAGCCCAAGAGGAAAGTAGGCTCAAGTTTAGAAAACACGTAGCAAGGAGATCATTCAGAGCTCTTGAGGAAATGGAAGTTCTTTTCTCCCTTCCTATAGTCATCAGAATGTTCATCTGGGGTATAGCTTTCCACCAGTCTCTGAGAGTTAAGACCTTAGAAGAGTCCTTAAGTCAGTCAGTCAATAAGCACTTATTAGGCACCTACTGTATGTGCCAACTACTAGGGATACAAAGACAGACAAAAGACAGCCCCAGCTCTCAAGGACCTCACAGTCTAATTCGGGAAGGCAACATACAAATACCTGTATACAAACAAGACATATGCAGGATAAATTATAAATAATCCACAGATAGAGGGAAGGCATTAGAATTATGGGTGATTGAGAAAGACTTCTTATAGAAGGTGGGATTTTAAGTAGAACTTGAAGGAAGCCAGGAAGCAGAGATGAAGAGGGATACAGACATAGGATATAGCAATGAAAATGCACAGAGCCAGCAGATGGAGTGTCTTGTGCATGGAACAGCAAGGAAGCCAATGTCAATGGACTGCAGAGCGCCATGGAGGGGAGTAAGCTGTAAGGATACTGAGAAGGTAGGAAGTGTCCTGGTTATGAAGGGCTTTGAAAGCTGAATCAAGAATTTCATATTTGGTTGTGGAAGTATTGATGGGGAACCACTACAGTTAATTGACTTGGGAGGGGAAATGATAAAGTCAGACCTGTACTTTAGAAAGTTCAGTTTTATAGAGCAGTGAAGGATGGAGTAGAGTAGGTAGGGACTTGAATGCAGGGAGACCAATCAGCAGGTTTTTGCAATAGTCCAGGCCCAAAGTGAAGAGAGTCAGTACCGGGCGGTGGTAGTTCAGAGAAGAGAAAGAGGAATACGTGACAGATGTTATAAAGGTAAAGTTACCAGGACTCAGTAGATGATTAGATATGGGAGATGAGAGAGGGCAAGGAATGAGGGAGGACACCTAGATTGCAAGCTTGGGTGACTAGAAGGATAGGGGTATCATTCACATTAATAGGGAAGTTAGGAAAAGGGGAGGATTTAAGAAGAAAAATAATGAATTCAATTTTGTTCATGTTGAGTTGAAGATGTCTATAGGACATCCAGCTCAAGAAGATGAATAGGAAATTGGAGGTGTGAGACTGGATAAGCTGGTGCCAGAATCATCTGCACAGAGATCTTTGAATCCATGGAAGTTGATTAGAACACCAATCAAAATATCATAGAGGGAGAAGTGAAGAGGGCCTAGAACTGAGCCCTGTGGGACACCCACCATTAGCTAACATGACCTAGATGAAGATCCAGCAAATCAGATTGAAAAGAAATTTTCAGACAGGTAGGAGAAAAGCTGGAATACAAGAGTTTACAAAACCCTAGAATGAAGAAAGTATCAAGGAAAAGGGATTGGCAGTGTCAGAGGCTGCAGAGAAGTCAAGAAAGATGAGTAAGAATAAGAGATCACTGGCAGTTTTTGTAAAAGCAGTTGTATTTAAAAGATGAAGTTAGAAGCCAGACTGTAAAGACTTAAGAGAGTGAGAAGGAGAAATAGAAGCACTTTTCTCTGCCCAGACGATGTCACTCCTCCTTGAGCCATCTTTCTTCAGGTGTCTAGTTCATCCTCTTTTAGGTGCTTGTTGGATTCATTGTTGCTGGAGCAGTCTCTCTAATAACATTATTATGGGTTTGGGCACTGGGGGATGAGAGGGTGGAAATATGAAACTTCTTGGTTCAAGGTTCAAATTTTGCTGCCCCTCCAGTTACAGACTCAAGGGTCTAGCTCCTCAAAATAGATGCTCAAAATACATAAACCCAGAGGTGTGTTTAATTCTTTCCACAAATTCCAATATCTTGATGCTTTTGCAGCCAGCTTACATCTTGGTAAATTGACTGATTAAACAAAGATATCTAGGAATTGTTCCTACCTAGTTTACCTTTGATTTACTGATTCTATAATTTATGCAAAAAGGCATTTTCCTTTGATAAAGGAGTAAGAGTGGAGAGCTGCTTATTCTTTCTATTGGGATTAAGGGATGCGGGAAGCCTCTCTTATATAAGATTTGTTGTTTTGGGGAGGCAAAATGACTGAATTTAATCTCGCCATAATGAGATACAAATGCTCTGACACCAGCACACATGCTGATATTGACTGCCATTGAACTGTCTGCTTGAAAGGTTGGCCCTCACCTTTATAATCACCTTCTTGCTTTTTATTTCTCCCCTGTGCTTTGAGCTAAACAAATTTTGTGAGCTCATACTTTTAGTAATTTGACCTACTCAACAAAAAGTGGTCACACACACAAAAAAATTCCCAGTAGAAGATTATCACTTGCTTACCTAACCTGTTTTTTGTTCCTGCAAAAATGAAGGAACTACTCAAATGAAGTAGCCACAAAGAGGCAAAGAAATCACTCTATCAATCAATTATTCAATCATTCAGCACCTATATTTTGTTAGGTACTCTTAGATGCTGGAAATACAGAGACAAAAAGAAAAAGAAAAATTACATTCTATCCAGTCTAACAATGAGAACCCAGAAGAGAAATCATGGATCCAGGAAGGCCAAAGACCACATGACCATATGTCTCTATCCCTTGTCCCACACTCCCTGAATGGGAGGAAGAAGAAAGCAGGGAACTGGATACCAAGAGTACCAGAGCAATATATAGTTGATGAAATTTGAGGCAAGTTTCCAACTTGATCCAGATAAAATCCCAAGTTACAGATATCCACTTACAAAATATCCTTTTCTTGGCACAGGCATTCAAAATATGTTCTTATGTGGATGATTAAAATATAGAAGCACAAAGGAACATTTTACCAGCTCCATAAAGCACTCTTGTTATCCAGGGAAAAGGAGAGCAGACAAAGAGTAACTTCTATATTTAGAATATTCCACATTATACAGAAATCCTTAGAACTTTATAAATTCAAGCAAAGGATGGTAGCGAATCCTAAAAGAGCCAGAATTAGCAGAAGGTGGCCAGGGCTTTGTCAAAGGTGCCAACATTCAAAGGAGATGGGCTTACTTCTGAACTCTAGCACAGGGCCAATTGTTCAACGCGCCTTTTCTCTCCTCCAGGAACTTTGTGGCCACTTTCCACGCCTCATGGCAGCTAAGTCACACAGTGGAGAGATCATTGGACTTAGATTGAAGAAGTGAATTCAAATTCTGCCTTAGACAAGTCTGTGATACAGTGTAAGTTACTTAACTGTTCTGAATTTCATTATCCTCATCTGTAAAACATGGTTAATATTAGAGTAGCTATCTCACAGAGTTGTTGTGGAGATCAAATAGGATATTATATATAAAGCACTTTACAGTGTTTAATGCATTATATAAACATTACCTATTAGCTAAATGTTAGCAATTTCCTTTATGGGCCCACCTTCCCACCGCTTCTGTTGACATAAGCTACCTGGCCTGAAGCCAGGCTTATCAATGAAGGCAGCATCCTACCAACTGCTGCTGCCATGGAATCTTTATCTCCTCTGCTCCCTTTCCCTTGTGCACTCCAGAAACTTCCATCATTGGTAACAAACTTCTCATCCTGATTCTCCTTCTTCTATTGCCATCCTTTTGTCTTCACCAAAGCCTGTTTTCAAGGCTAACTGTTCCTTCTGTCTGACACACAGGGTCAGGAGGGGGAGGCTACATATTACTTAGCCTTCACTGTTCTTTTCAGTAATTCTCTCTTCCTCCATCACTGTGACCACCTCTCCTCTTTTGAAAGTTCACTCTGTCCTGTCCAGAGCCTTGCTGCTGTCTTCAACAGACTTCCAAGTCACTCTCCCTCCTCTCTAATTATTCGATACTTGGCCTGAAGTCTTTTCTAACTCAGCTCCTGCTTCCTTTGGGCCTGGCATCCCAGCTCCTCAACTCCATGACCTCTATCTTTCTCCAGCCTCCTCCAGCCAACAACAGGATTGTTCATACTTTGGAACCCTTTCTCAAATGACTTTCCCCCAGATGTTGGCTCTGAATCCACCAATTATATTAAAGCTATTGTAAGCTTCAGAAAGTTTTAACTGTACCCAATCCTACCTGCAGCTGCACTGAAGTAAAAGGATCTGCTCAAAGGAATTGTCTTTCACTAGAGGTACTTGCCAGCTAGGTGCTTGATACTATACCTGAGCTATTCAGTCTTTGTATGTTTTGAGTTTAAAAGGCCTACAGGTGGCTAATTTAGACAATGCTTTTCCATTTAAGTACCACTCAGAATAGAAATCAGCTGATGTTGAATATTCATTGTGGGCTTATTCATGAATCCAAAGATGGATTTTATTCATTTTCTAAGATGAAAATTGGATGCATTTCTCAGCTTTAGAAATGAGAGAAATATCATCTCAGATGACAAGGTTCATAGTGTCAACAACATTTATTATGATTTGCCTAGATGCTGAAAGGACAAGCAAAGAATGTAAGAGAGATGCCTCCTTCCTTCAAGAAGTATACTATCTACCAGGGGAGTACTCCATAAAAACATATAACTAGTAATGACTGAAACATACAAACGTTCAGAAAAACAACTTAGGCCACACATTGATGTGCATATAATTCAATTCAATGAACCTTTAAGGAAAGACTTTTCCATGCCAGCCATAGTCTTGGGTATAGAGAGAAAGTGTTCTTGTTTCTCAAGCAGCTCATAACCTCAGGACTAAAACAGTATCTTGCAAAGTAGAATGTGAAAGTGATGGGGTAGAAAGTGCTTTGACATTTCAATGGCAGGAGAGAGTGTTTCTGACTGGGTATAGCTGAGCAAATGAGAAAGGAGATGATATTTGAGCTGGGCCTTAAAGAATGGGTAGAATTTCACTTAAGCTGTTGCTCTCTCCAGGACTATTACAATTGCTTACTGATTGGGCTCCTCGTCTGTCTCCAAGCTTTCCCCACTCCAATCCATTTTACTCAGCTGCCAAAGTGATTTTCTTGAAATATAGATTTTCTCATATCACCTTCCCCTCCTCCCACTACTCAACAACCTCCAGTGTCTTCTTATTGCCTCCAGGTTCAAATAAAAACTACTCCATTGAGCAGTTAAAGCTCTCCACGTTGGTCCCCTGCATACATTCTGTAATTTAGTCACACTGGATTATTGATTGTTCCTTGCACAAAACACTCCACTTCTCCTCATTGTGCTTTTGCCCTGGCTGGTGTCCCAGGCCTAGAAAACTCTCTCCTCATCTCCACCTCTTACTTTCCCTGGCTTCATTCAAGACAACTCAAAACTTTGTCTTCTGCAGGAGACCTGTCTCTGTCCCAGCCCCTTAACTTCCCACCTACCAATCTCTTTTCCTCTAAGATTATGTTCAGTCATTTTCAGTTATGTCTGACTCTTCATGACTCCATTTGGAATTGTCTTGGCAATGATACTGGAGCAGTTTGCCATTTCCTTCTCCAGATTACTTGAAAGATGAGGAAACTGAGGTAAACAGGGTTAAGTAATTTGCCCAGGGTCACACAGCTAGGAAGTGTCTGAGGTAAGATTTGAACTCATGAACATGAGTCTTTCTGCTTCTAGACCCAGTATTCTATTTACTGTGCCACCTAACTGCCCCCTCTAAGATTACCTTCCATTTATGCTGTAGATACATAGATATACATATATGTATACCTATGTGCATATTTGTATGTATACCTAATTATTTTTATATTTGTTTCCCCTATTAGAATGTGAGCTTCTGGAAGGCAAGGGACTGTGTTTGCCTTCTTTTGTATTCCCAGGGCTTAGCACAGTGCCTGGAAAATAGTGCTTAATAAATGCTTGTTGACTAACTAACTGAGAAGAAAGAAAGGGGGAAGTCTGGAGAAATAATGAATGATATCAAGGTAGGAAGATAGAACAGAATTTACTGAACCTCCTGAAGTTATTAGAACCAATTTGGAATGCGGATGGGGGGAGACATAGTTTAGGAGAGAGGAAAGTTAAAAATGTTCCATGTGGAAGAAATCTAGCCCTGTCTCTTACTTACTGTGTGGTTTTGGACAAGTAACTTAAACTTTCAGTTTTTCCATCCATAAAATGAGGGATTTGACTAAACACCCTCTAAAGTCCCTTTTAAATCCAAATCTATGATCATATAATACTATGACCTAGCAACACACATACTCTCTCAGGCTTATGAGAATGACTGTTGGGAACATCAAGATGTGAACAAATAATTAGGTATACATATAAATATATAAATATGCAAGTATGTATATTTATGTGTGTACGTATCTAGATATCTACAGTGTAAATGGAAGGTAATCTTAGTGATGAGGATGGGATCTGGACCCCAGAAAGGAAAAACCCTGGACTTTCCCACACGGCCAAATCTCTGGCATTCCCCTGAGGCTACAGTCCTATCAACTGGTCTTTCATAGTGGCTAAACCCAATCTCGCAGTTCTGCTGCCCTTAACCTAGCCTGGTTCTCCATTGTCTTACCTCCCTATGGCCTCAAGCCAGTTCCCACCCTTAATCCTATCTAGGCTCCATTCTCCCTTGGCCATGGTGGTCCTGGTCCCTGGCCTTCTATTACCTCACAGTTCCTGCAGACTACTTGACCACTCCTAGATCCCTCCCATAGTGTTTCTGTATATAAGGGCCATCTTGTCTCCAGTAAGGTGCTCAGATTCTTATAATCTAGTCATTGCTCTGATTTTTATCTTTAATAAACCTTGTCTTTGGCTGAAAGAAGGCTTGGGTCAAATTCTTTTGGGCAAGACCCGCATGTTGTGATTTTGGGGTTCCAGCACCTCTAAATTTCTAGACATCATCATTAGAGAGGGCAGTTAGGTGGCACAGTAGATAGAATGCTGGGTCTGGAATCAGAAAGACTTATGTTCATGAGTTCAAATCTGGCTTCAGGCACTTCCTAACTGTGTGTCCCTGCCCAAATCACTTCATCAGGATGTGACAACAGTGGACAGGTAAGAAACTGGGCCATGCATGCCCAGGAAATTTAAAGTGATGGAAGAGAAAGGATCCAATGTAGGGTACAAAGAAGGGGAATGACATGTTTCATGTGTTGTTTTTGTTGTTGTTGTTGTTGTTTTAACAATACTTGAATAAGAGGTGATTTTTGATGCTGTGCATTTAGGATGAGCTAGAATAGGTAAAGGCCAGAAGCAGGAAGACTAAAAACTAGATTATTTCTGGTGTGAGGTAATTGGATCCTAGCCCAAGGCAAGATTGTGGGAGTAGCAATAGGGGGTGGATCTAAGAAATTTAGTAAAGCAGAATAGGCAGAAGTTGAGGACATACTGGTTGCCTGGGGCAGAGAAAAGAGAGAAGTTCAAAATAAATGCAATGTTACAAGCCTGATTAATGATGGACAATGCTGAGAAGGGAAGAGGCCTATCAAAACTCCTCCCTTGAGAAAGATTTCAGGGACAGCAACAGTAGCTTGCAGACAGATATTGCACAAACAGCTGTGGTGGAAGGACAAGCATGGTGCAGATGGGGAAGAGAAAAGCAAGACCAAAGCAATACAAATAAGTTTTTGTAAGCTCACTATTCTCTAGATAAAACGAACAAAGGAGAATCTGTGCCTCAGCCAGGGGACAAAATAAAAGCTTTCAGCCAGCTAATTGATTCAAGAGGCACAATCATTTTGATTATGCTTTCTCCAAAAATTTTTTTAATAGAAATTTGCATGGATTATTCTCTGAGAGGGGAAAAAAAGGAAACACAGCATCATTTTGTCAACAAAACATTAAGTTTTGTTTGTTCTTTTCAGGGCAGAATGAATATAACAATGGGTCTGCCAACTGATATAGAAAGCTCTGATAAGCATATTGTCTAAAATGGATATCTGTTTGAAAGAAAATATAAATGTTACAACCTGCTCCATGTAGTCAATTAGCAAAGATAAACCCAAATCAAATACCTAGGCACTTAAAATAAGGTTGTTAACTTTGTACCCCCATTCAGAATGAGCATTCCAGTAGTTTAGATAGAAAACTATTCATCTTTCTGCAAAACAAAGAAGCTTGTCCAATCTCAACTGAATTTAATTTTCGCAAAAGTAGCAGTGTGTTTAATCCAAAGTGAGTCCGATTTAGACTGTGTGGCAGAAAGAACACTGAATTTGGAATCACATGGCCTGATTCGTATTCTGGCTCTGTTCCTTTCCTGTGTGACTTTGGGCAAATCATCTCTCCTCTCTGGGCCTCCTCTTCCTCATCTGTAAAATGAGGAATTAGACTAAATACTCTCTGAGGTCTCTTCTAGTTCCAGTACAAGGGCCTAGACCTAAAGCTCGGTCTAATTTTAGAAAAGCACAAATACAGGCAAAGGCCTAATAATTATGCAATCTGGATTGGATTTCCTCCTCCACTGCTCAGTTCCCCATAACTAGTCACCTAAACCTTCTAAGCCACAACTTCTTCTAGATCTCAAGAACTGTAACTAGCAATGTCAGTGCTCAAGTCAAGCATCACTGAATGAGGCCTCAAATGAATTTTCTAATTCATATTGTGAAAATAAGACAGAAAATAACACAAGTTCAGTTTAAAAAAGGAAAATCCTATGATACCAGTTTTACCTTGTAGGAGAAGAACCCAGTGCTTCATCAAGGGAAATCCTGGAAAAATCTCCCTTGATAGGAAAGATAGAGATCCCCAAGAAACTACTCCTCAAGGGGAAGATGTCAGCACACCACAAACTAGTTGCTGGGATGATGCTGCCTAGAGGGGAGTTTGATATCAGTGGGCTAAGTGTCTGGCTGTTGGAGAAGGTGGCATGCCATCTGGTAGCTTCCTACTTTAATTATTCTTCATAGATAGGTGCTAACCTCATTAGATTCTATGTTGCTGAAAAGTGTAAGTGCTATACAAACACAATGAATTTTAAATTGCATAATATTATAAACCCCTTATTTAATGTTTAATGTACCCTCTAAATTGCCATGTCCCAATGCAAAGACCCATTATCCTGACTTAGTTATGTCTTTTGTTCCTGAATAGATAGATAACATTCATTTAATTTAATTTAATTACCACAGTAATACTATGAGCCAAATAGTACATGAATAGTGTTTGAAGTCCTAGATGAAGACACTTTCCAAAGACAGCATTTGGCAAACCTTAAGGAACCATGTGAATGTCCATATTACTATAGGTGCTATTGTCTAGACCAGAGGTGTCAAACAGATAGCCCATAGGCAACATGTGGATGCACAACACTCCAGAGTATGGCCTGAATCAGAAATATTTAACAAAAATTGGGAAATGTTTAACAAAACTTTAAAAAAAATAATAGAACACAAATAATATTACATTTTAAAACTAAGTCAACATGTAATCCACAGAGATCCTTATGTATGAATTACTGGTCCCTGTTTCTATTGGCTCGATACCACCAGCCTACATGGTATAATCTATAGGAGAAATGTTGTTGGAGTCAGGAGAACTGAGTTCAAATACCAGCTCTGACATTTACTAGCTGTGAGGCAAGGCAATTCTCTCTGTACCTCAGCTTCCCCATCTTAAAATGGAGGTAATAATACTTGAATTAATTCAACCAGGGATTTAGGCATCATCAACCCTGAAATGCTATGTAACTGTGAGCAATTATTGTTGTTATTCACAGAGAAGTATCAGGGTTGACATCATCCTTAGGGAAACGTATATAAGTTTATAGGGTAACTGTGTATGGGGGTGGACAAGAAGGATCAGCCAGCACTTAAACAATATTACTAGGAGTAGGTTTCCCCATCCCTACTCCACTATAACCGTCTTTGACTTCACAGTTGCTAGCCACCCACAGAAGCATCAACCAATGTCAGATGTGGGAAGGTAGGCTGCTCCAAAGTTTTGTCATAAAATAAGAGAAAGGCATGTTCTTGAAAAATGTTTATTGGTGATCATGGGCCTATTCTCACATACCCCCCCTCCCACCATACTGACTCACCCTGGAGGTGTGGGGTAGGGATGGGATTTTCCTTTGTTCCTACTGGGTAACAAATCAACATCTGCTAAAAATATTTGTTGCTAGGGCATGAGGATCATTTTCCCTATCCTTTCAGTAAACAACTGGAGCCTAAGGAAGAAAAGCTTTGTGTAACTGCAGCTTCTAAGAAAATGCAGAAATCAAATGCATACTGCTATTCTAGGTACAGAGAGAACTAACTGTATTATTTTAAATGCCACAGTTACCCTATGATGCACAGGCCAAAGGATCTGTTCAACAAGGAGAAGCTCAGGAGTCTTTGGGAATCCTATGCCAAAATGAAGGTTAAAAAACAAACAAACCCATAACGCTAATTGATAAATTATTTGATGTATAGACATAGTATGTAATAGTTTACAAAATGCTTGACTTATGACAATCCAGTGAGTGAGGTAAGAGGTATAAGAAGATTATGGTCCCTAACTTATAGATGAAGAAATTGAAGCTCAGAGAGATAAAGTCATTTAACTCCTTCGGGAATGGGACAAGGATGGGGGATCTGATATAGAGAATAGTCATACCTCCTTTTTCATTCCTTCAACTAATTATTTACGTATTGAGGAGACTCACTCTACTTTTGTTGAACATTTACTGAGTAATATATGAGATAGAGTCTAAGTTTTTTTTAAAGCAAAAAATAAATAAATGAAAAAGCATTTAAGCTCTTACTACATGCTAGGTACTTAACTAAGTGCTGGAGATATAAATGGAAGTAAGCAAGATAAACTCTGCCTACAAGGAACTTACACTCCAATAGGGTTAGGCTACTGGTAGAATTGAGGTGACTTGTGTCCTATTTGCTGTTGTTTACTGGTTTCAGTCATGTTCTGATTCTTTATGACCCCATTAGGGGTTTTCTTGGCAAAGATACTGGAGGGATTTGACATTTCCTTCTCCAGCTCATTTTATAGCTGAGGAAACTGAGGCAAACAGGGTTAAGTGACTTACCCAGGGTCACACAGCTAGTGTCTGAGGCTGAATTTGAACTCAGGTCTTCCTAACTTAAGGTCCAGTGCCCTATCTACTGTATCCCTAGCTGTTTGAATAATCCCAGTTTACATTGAGCCTTCTTTTCTCTCCCCCAAATGTTAATTTATCTAGCCCGTGGGCCATCAATTTTTGCATGTAATTAATAATAATAACAATAATTGTTGTTAATAATAATAGCTAACATTTACATAGCACTTACTATTTGCCAGGCATGGTGCTAAGTGCTTTACAATTATCTCATTTATTCCTCACAACAATGGGGGGGTGGGGAAGAATGGTGTTATTATTACACCTATTTTATAGATGAGAAAACTGAAGTGAATATCCTAAAGTCACATAGCAAATGAGTGTCTGAGGCTAAATTTGAACTCAGGTTTTCCTGACACCAGGCCCAGCATTCTGTCCACTGTGCCACCTAGTTGCCCCTAATAATAACAAACTCTTTTATATTTTTTCTCTAATTGTCTCATTAGCATTAATTATTATGGTATAAATTAAGAATCTAAGCACCCATGCATTTGTTTTTTTTATATCCCCATAGTGATGAGCATGGCAGTGAAAATAGGGAAGGAACTTTTTGAAAACTAAATGGAAAAATCTATTTATGTCCATGTAGTCATTTATATTTGGTTCTGTCCCTTAATTTTAAAAATCTGTGCAAGGTTGGTTGACAAAAAGCACTAGTCCACCATTTCAACACTGAGAATGCACAAAAGTCTTTCTTTCAAATCCAAATTCAAAGCAATGCTCATAACGTCTCGTTTTCATTAAGCAGATAAATAGAAAACAGGAGGCAGCATCTGGAGGCTGAACTTCCATAAGCTGTAGATAGACACAATGCAGTACCTCACTAAACCTTCTGTGACCACCTTTGGGGGAGAAAAAAAAGCTCTCTTTTAACTGGCTCTTAGAATTTCTAACTCTTTCCTGGTTTATCTAACACTAGCTTTCCATAGATGATTGGATTATTTTTCTTTTTGAATCCATCCACCACTAGCAAACAGTGAATTACTTCATGTTCTACTCAATGGTTCTATTTTCTAATGATCATGCTTGCCTGAACATAACTGGCTCTGTTTCTTTTAAGTTCAAGGTGATGATTTGGGTTGGGTCTTGGGTTCACCCTTACCTGTTCAGTTGACTTGGTAAGGAAAAAATATGGAAAGCAAGCAAAGCAAATTATTTGATAAGCAAAAAAGTCAAAGGTTTACAGAAGAGTTCTCTAGCTTCACCTAATGCTGGGGTATTAAGAGTAAGTGATATAAAATTCTTGTGAAAGTGTGTCAAGGACATGTTATAATCCTTTTTCATGGGAAGAAGTATGGATGGGAAAATTGTCCAACCTTTTACACATTCTCATTCAAATCTGATACCTTCTTATCTTTCTCAAAGGCATTATTAAGCTATTAAAAAGAAACAAGATACAATTTGATAATCTATTTCGGAATTTCCATTGATCGCATTCCTAATCAACGAAAATGCTTCCTAAAACATTTTTAAGAAAACTATTTGGTAGAGAAATGAGTATCTCTGGTTCTGTTGCTTACAATCTACGTCCTTGGGAAAGTCATTTAACTTCTGGGGACATCATTTGCTTCATGTCTAGTAGGAGGGCACTGGCAAGTATGCTGAACTCGGAGTTGAGAGAACCTGAGTTCAAATCCTGACTCTGACATTTCCTAGCTGTTTGACCCTAGACAGGTCACTTAATCTCACTTAGTCTTAGTTTCCCCACTTGAAAACTAGGCACAATAACAGTACATATCTTCTAGGGCTGTTGTGAGGATCCAATAATATAATGTATGTAAAGCACTTAGCAAACTTTAAAGGACAATGGAAACTATAAACATATATGTATATACATGCACACATATATACATACATATGTATAAAATGTATATATAGTAGCTATAATCATCATCATCATTTTAATTATTATTTAACCTCAGCCTCAGCAATTAAAGGATTGTGTTAAATGAACTTTTAGGTCCAAGATTCTCCATATCTAATGACCTTTACTACACATTACTTCAATTTTATTTTTCAAGCTGTACGATTTCAGATTTGCTGTTGTTCTCTACCTCCCACTCCCTATCTGTCTGAGCAAACATGATGTTCGAGGTCATAACTGTAGTCAAAACAGCTATGCCTCCCAACTTTTTGCTTTGAAAACAATAATTCCTTCTATTTGTCCCCAGAGCCTTTGGATAATGACTTGTATGTATTAAAAAGTATATGTCACTTACTGGGGAAAATTACATTCATACAGCTAAAAATTAATAGCACTAAATTGATCAAACAAGGCCTGGTGGAGAGAAATGGAATGATCTGCCATTATTTCCCATGTTACCATTCACATTTTTCATCCCATCTGAATAGATGTATATCTCTTCACCTCATACTTCTCCCTCTGAAAAAGTAGAATGTTTACCTATGTGGAAAATGCACTCTACAGTTGGGTATCTGGGACAAAAATCAAAACTAAGAAAAGTAGCATATAACACAACAAAATACTATTTCTGTGTTGATTCAAGGCAGGGTATTTCTTTCCAACATGTGCAGTGTAATTTTGCTCTAGGACCCACGCATGCATATATTTTCTCCTTTGGCAGAATACAGAAAGATGGGTCACAAATCCATCAAGTATATCATAGAAGCTAATTAAAAGTCCTATTTTTACAATGTAAATCTTGTCCTCAAAAAAGCTTTCCCTTTTGAAATGCCTGTGAACCCACAACAATTTTTGTGCTTGCAGGACCCAGATATTTTGTTCTGGCTCATAACTCCACAGACTAAAAATAAGAAGTTATCATATGTGAGTGCTAGAAGTTCCAAAGTAATAGGACTTGAACTTCTAGTAACAATTATTAATATTCACAATAAGAAACTGGTCAGATGCAATCATAAAAAATTCATGTTGAGATGTTATCATAAAAGCAGTCTTCAGAAAATAGTATTCCATCATCCCTGACTAGCTGTCTTGTAATACCTGACAGATGACACATCACTTGGTATTTACAATGCACCTTTCTTCTGATGACTTCCAAGTACTCAGCTAAGATCTCATTAATCTTCACCAAATCTATGTCAGACAGATAAGTGATAAATACCATTCTTCTCCCTTATTGGTGAGGCTAATGAATTTTTTTCATTTATTTTCATTCACTGAAAGTATGTGGACAAACAGGAGAAATAGAATAATAAAAAGAGCATATAAGTGTGAATGAAAAATGAGACAAGTTTCCTATAGTTTTCTTGCTTATTAATAAAATTCAAAGTTAATTTTACATACTCACATTTTTGTGACTGCTAATTAAAAATTTTAAAATAAATTCAACTACTGTTTTTAAGAGTGACTACTTAATCTACCAAAAAAAAAGTTGCCTAGAGTTTTATTTGAGATTTCATTGAAATGCAATTGATTTTTCTCCAATTATATAGGTCGCAGAATCATTAGATTTAGAAGTAGAAGCAATTCAATGCCTTTATGTTATAGAGGAGGCAAATGAGGTCCACAGAAGTGACTTGCTCAATGACACATAGGTAGAAATAATAACAGTTAATAATAGCTAGCATTTATATAGCTCTATGTCTTTGGGAAAGTTTGCAAAATACTTTACATGTGTTAAGTAATTTGAGTAGCAGAGCCAGTAATTTTAACATAGTTCTTCTCACTAGTTACATTACTGTGAATATTCATGCATTTCTTCACATAGGCAAGAGTCTTCTAAAGGTTTTTTTTTCCTTAGCTCTCAGTGCTCTGAAGTCAATATTAATCAATACTCTTGAGAAGAGGTATAATAGGTAAGATGGATTATGAACTCAACTATATGTGACTCAAAGATAGCCAACAACAATCTTTGGAAATAATTTTGAAATATGTCATATGATCCAACTACTGTTTAAAGCAAACCCATGATAAATGTGTATGAAACTGGAGCTACTAAACAAACAATAAATTTTCATTGAATACATTGGATTTGTGGAAGGAACATAGTTGCTGATCTGATGAAAAACTGTGGGGAGAATACATTTATGACAGTTTACCACATATTTAGGGCTACTGAATTAGAACCCAATGCCCCAATTTGATCTAATCTCCCTGCCTCACCAAAATGATGCTTTTATGATGGGAAGCAGACATTTTGATGGTCTACAAATGGTAAGAATCACAACTTCTGAGGTTTTCCAGTTAGTAACAGTTTATATTCTCTTTATAAGACTATCTTACACATGCAATGGGATCAAACTAGGTCAAATGGCAACTTTTGATAACACTTTTATCTTTAACACTTTAGAAGATGGGTGGGCTAACTATGCCTATTTTTGTACAGCCTGAAAGCTAAGAATAGTTTTTACCAACTCCAAATCTAAAAGATGAAATTCTTTTTCAATTATTTGACTAGTACTGTTTTAAAATGTAGTTGAGCCTAACCACTTTAAAATGAAATGACATTTTAGTCAGTGGCAAGGAACACATAAGCATTATGCACCTGAGAATCAAAGAATTATGGCTCAGTTGGAAATTTCAACTTGATGATCAATTCTGGGTATAACAATTTCCCAGTATTCTGTCTCGTGGAATCAAGGACCTGAGCAAGGTAAAAGAATAAATAGCATAGCAGAGTTCTTGGCAATTCTCACAGCAGGACTTCATTAGTTATCTCAAGCATCTTGATGTGGCCCTATCGCACTATACATCACTACTTTTTAATGAAATCTTTCGCACTAAAAGGATTCACTTTCCTCTGAACACATTAAGCACAAAAATAATAACCTGGAACTCTTCCTTCCATGTACTTTGCTAATATTAACTATCTTCATAATCCTCCTGCAAGGATAGTCTCCATATAAGTATATCAAGTTAATATCATGGTGTATTTTTCCAAGGTGCTCAGCATGCTTGAAGATAAACTTAATGCTTACAGACAGTAAAACAGGGATGCAGATGTTACTAATAGTTTTGTATAAAAGAACACAAAGCACTAAGAATGTACACAATCATGGCCAAAGCAACAACAATAAAAACAAAACAGACAAAAAAAAGCCAAAAGCCAAGTGTAGAAAGCATGTTTAAGTTATATATTTATTTAGTAAGAATTAATTAAATGCCTTCTATTAATTATGGGGGGAGGGAGGAACAGGGAAGGTAATAAGTATTTATATAGTACCTACTATGTGACAAGCAGTGTGCTAAGTATTTGTACAAATATGTCAGTTGTTCTTCACAACAACCCTGAGAGGTAGGGGTATTATGATTCCCATTTTATAGTTGATGAAACTGAGACATACAGAGTTGAAGTGACTCATTCAGCCGCACAGATACTAAATGTCTGAGGCCAAATTTGAACTCAGGTCTTCCTAACTCCAGGCCCAGCTCTCCATCCATAGTACTGCTAACAGGATACAGGTCCAAGTCCAGACATTTGCTCTTACCCCAAAAAACATTTGGGTTCCATTTGTCTATGGGATTCTCCTTGAATTCTCCCACTTGATCAAGGAAATCTCTTTGCCTGAAGCTATAATCCTATCAACTGGGCTTTTCTTATTGCCAACACCCAATCTACCAATTCTCTGTTACCCTTAACCTAACCCAGCTCTCTATTTTCTGTTGCCCTGGATGGACCTCTGGCTAATTTCCACCCTTGATCCTATTTAGACCCCATTTTGGACCTCCCAGTCACTCCCATCAAGATCTTCCCTAGACCACTTCTCCCAGACCCCTCCTCCAGTCACTCCAAACTACTTGGCCACTTCTAGATCCCTTATATTTAAATATTTTCACCACATATTGAAAAGACAGGACTCATCAGAAAAGCCCCTGATGTTGGGAAAGAGTGAAGGAAGAAAAAGGGACATCAGAGGATGTGATGGATATATAGTATCATGGAAGCAATTACTGTCCTTTCAATTGTTTACCTGGATAAAATTTTCTGAACTATGAAGGTGTCCCTTTGGTTGGCATTGAAGATATTCTCCTACACAGTAATTGCATTAGAAATTATATTCAATCATTCTAAGTCTGAAGGCCTTGTTGTAATTATTGTATTGTATAATTGATTCACTTCTTTTTCTATCTATAATTGACATAGATAAGTTGGTTATTATTGAGAAATACTGGAAATATACTGGGGTAGGGATCATCAACACAAATAAGGGTTGACACAGTCACATTCCTGAGAGAGATTTTCCTCAAATAGTTCTATACCAAATTGGATGTGAAAAATAACTTTATGTTGTAATTACGCTGGCAATTATGTGTGCTATTTCAACACTTAAGTAAAAAAGGGGGACTATAAAGTCATTTTTTGTTACATAAAAAATAACAATTAATTGTTGATAAAGATAAAAGGAGTGTCATAGGTGTGAACTAGACTTCTACAGGTCAAATCCCAAAAGACTTAATTTGCTCTTGCGTCCTGACACATGTGATTAAGAAAAATCAGCGCTTCTGAAATCACACACTTCATTATCAGCCCAACACCATGCAAAGGAGGGTGCGACCCTGTTGTCATATTGTTACACCCAATGGTAAAGACAAAACAGCATGAACCAAGTGTCCCAAAGCATATCAAATAGTTAAATAAGGAAACTGAGCAAAAACTCCTTGGAAATTATTTACCTCTTAGATTAAGCATCCAATTCCATGTTTTAATGTCATCTGCTATACTAAAAACAGTCCGACAGTTGGACCTCCACAGAAGACACCCAATAAAATTTGAATAAGTCATAGTTAGTTTAACACTGGAACTGAATATGTAGATTATACACATAGTGTTAAAGTCCAGGGTGAGTAGACATCACTGAAAAACATCTTGTGATGACCAGCAGCATGGTACTCAGGAAAGAGTTCTGTATCTGGAGTCAAAGGACCTAGGTTTGAATCCCAGCTCCATCAGCTTTGTGATCACGGGCAAATCATTTCATTTCCTTGAGCCTCAGCTTTCTCATTTCTAAAATGATGAGATTTAAACTCATTTTTACTATAGCCCCTTCTAGTTCCAAATCTATGATCCTTTGACCATTATATTAGCAACAAAAAAAAACAAACCAAAAACTGTGCCCATAACGTACTTCCATGCTATCACTCAAATTTCCATTCTTATACTCATGATTGTCTTTCTACCACAGTGAACAATGTTTTGGGTCCCTGAAATGGGGTGGAAATCAGCCAATTCACATCACGGAGTGAGATGTTTAACAGGAGAAATAGGAGTCAAATCCTTAATGTTTGCTCAGTACATTCACCAAAGTATAGGTTTGTTTGTTTGTTTGTTTAGGAATAGACCTGTGATTTAAGTGGTATAGAGAATTCTTGGCAGTACCCTCTACAAATGTAGATAGTCAATTCTCTGCAACTTATGGTCTCAGAGAGCTGCTCAAACCACTGAAAAGAAAAGTAATTTGCCCAGGATCACATAGCCAGTATGAAACTGAAATAGGCCTTGAACCTAGGACTTCTTGATTCCAAGACCACCTCTCTATCCACTAAACTACAAAATCTCTCATGAGCTAAGGTTACTTCTAAAAGAATTGGATCTGACCAGTAGGTGAATCCATTTAATCTTGAATTCAATAACAACAAAAATTATGAACAAATAATGCTTAATTCAAACATGATCTCTATTAACTATATCATAAATCTAATACTTTGTCTCTGGTTACTCTCCTTAAGAATCCGTAAGTTCTCTGAAGAAATGGCCTAATTTCTGGTCTTCATTCATATATCACGGATGAGGAAACTGAAGGATGAAATTCTGAGTTAGTCTGAAGCTAAGGATTATACAAAAGATGGCAACCGCTGTGGTGAAAAGGGCAAGAGATCATGACCTAATAGGATTGGTTAAAGGAACTGGGGAAGTTTTAGTCTGAAGAAAAGAAGACTAAGTAGGAAATGACATCTGCCAAAATATTTGAAGGATTATCATGGCACAAGAAGGATTAGACATACTTCTTTTCTTGGCCACAGAAGGCAGAAATAGTAACTAAATGCAGAAACTACAGAGAGTAGATTTAGCCTTGATATAAGGAAAAAACTTCCTAATAACTAGAAATGTTCAAAAGTAGACTAGACTGTCTCATATTGTGACAAAGAACTAGATTGTACAGTGGAAAGACAGCTGGACCTAGAGTCAAGAAAATCTGAGTTTATATCTGGCCTCAGACACTTTACTTAGCTGTGTGACCTTGGGCAAATTACTTAACCATTGTCTGGCTCATTTTTCTTAACTATAAAATTATGAGAATAATAGTACCTATCTCCCAGGGATATTGCAAAGATAAAATGAGGAAGTGTGACATATTGGATAGAGAGCTACCAGGGTCAGGAGAACTAGAGTGGGAGTCTTACCACTGCCTGTGTGACCCTAAGCAAATCCCTGAGCCTTTCAGTATCCCCAGGCAATTTCAGTGACTGTCACTTGCTGAGTTGGCGCTGACCTGCATTGGTAGAGGGAATTTCATCACTGGGAGCCTCCTATACCAATGAAATCAAAAGCCTAATTAAAAATCGTGCAAATCTCAGCCAAAACCAGAGAAGGAAAAGCTCAAGCACTTGCTCCCGACACTTGCTGAGCAGAGAATCCTACAGTCTGGGACCATGCTACGTGAAGCTGATGTGAAAGTAGCTGTAAATATCCACTGTGAGCGAGAAGCTTGATTAGAGATTGATTAACGTTTCAGCTACAACAACCCTAGAAGACTATCTACTAAGATTGCACAGGGGATGTGATTTACACTGATGGAAGGAGTGCTTGCAGAAACAGTATCTTGGATCCTTGAAACATTAAAGGATAACCTTATAATAGCTACACAATAAGCTACTATCCCCAAAACCTATACCTTATTTGATATAGAGAATCCCTGGTAAGGAAATTCCTTCTACCAATGCTGTTCAGTCAGTCAGTCAATAAATGTTGATTAAGCACTTATTTGCCAGAACAATGCTAAGAGTTGGGAATACAAATACAAGTAAAAAGAAAGATAGTCCTGGACTTCAAGGGAAAGACAATACATAAAAGGAAGCTAAACAGCGCCTTGGAGAAGGGAGAGGTATCCAGCATGGGAGCATACTTGAGAAGTCTAGATTTCAGCCTGGTAAAAAATGGAGATTGGCCACTGGTCTAAAATGGAGGTTATAGAAGGAGCCATTCAATCAGAAGGAGGGACCTTTGGGGGAGAAGATACTTCAGAGATTTAAATTCCAGGACCCAAGGGATCAGCAATTGTTCTACAATTTACAGTCTCAGAGAGTTTTCTGAGTCACTGAGGGGTTGTGACTTTTCCAGGGTCATTCATCCAACAGACATAAGAGGCAGGGCTTGAACCCAAATCTTTTAAGAGTTACTCATATGGAAGATGAGGTTGTGAGTTTGAGTTTCAAGAGAATAGAGAAGGCTAAGGACATTTGATAAAAGTATGGTTTCGTGATGAATTAAATTATATGTCAAAATCTTATGCACTCAGTGCCAATGCAGCAAAAGGAGGACATATTATATATTATAAAATGTTTTAAAGATATTTTTAAAATCATAAGGTTTATTATTTAGGTCAATATATTCAAATATGTCCTTTGTCCCAAGTAATATGCACACCACTGTAGGCTAAATTATTTCAAATGAAATAATATTTGTAAAGTGCTTAGCACAGTGCCTGGCACATAGTAGGCACTTAAAAAAAGTTTGTTCCTTTCCCTTCATTTTCCATTTCTACACGTTGCCCCCCCCATAACTAATTAATTCCATAAACTAAGAAAACAAAAAAAAGGTTGAGTTACTTTGGATAAGAGTCAGAGTCCCTGCCCTCAAGGAGCTCACAATCTAAAAAGCTGAAAGCAGGGGAGGGGAGGTTACCTGCTTCAGGGGCATTCCTATAACTGGAATAGAAAATTATCGGAGGTGATTTCATCTTACAAAATAATGAGTTTTTGGAGATCATGAAGTCCAGGAAAGTAGCTGGGTGGGAAATGATGAGAAAATTCCCTAGGTGCTCTCCTTCAATGGTAGATGATAAAGGAGAAGTTCCCAGATGTCTACCTCTCACCCCCTCCAAAGAAAGGGAGGGAGGAGGCCAGGGGAAAGGGGTGCTCAGTAGGTATGAGTTTCAGAGGTGATTTCAACTTGCAGAACGATTAGTTTCTGCAGATCCAAAAGTCAAAGCAACCAGATGGGAGAAATGAAATGACAAATTATCTAGTGGAATATTAAGCTCACATTCCAGTGGGGGATGGGAGGGAATAACAACATGCAGACAAATATGTACATACAAGATATACACATAGTAAATGGAAGGTAATCTCAGAGAGAAATCACTGAGTGCTGGAGGAGGATGGCAAAGCAGGGGACTGGGAAAGACGTCTTGCAGAATGTGGCATTTGAACTGAGTTTTGAAGGAAGCAAGGGAAGCAGGCAGGCAAGGTAAGGAGGGAAAGCACAGGGCGCTGCCAATAAAAAGACATGGCATTAGAAGATGGAGTATCATGCAAAAGGAATAGCAAGAATGTGGATGTGGCTAGACTGTAGAATTCATGGAGGGAAGAAAGGAATAAGAAGATTAGAAACGTAGGGCTGTAAAACTCTTTAAATGCCAAACAGAGGATTTTATATTTGATCCTGGAGGTAATAGGGAGTCATTGCAGTTTATTAAGTTGGCAGTGGGGTGACATGGTCAGACTTACACTTTAGGAAAATAGTTTTGACGACTGAGTGAAAGATGGATTTGAGTGGGAGAGAAACATGAGGCAGGGAGAATAACTAAAGGTTATTTTATTATTTTTTTCCTGGCTAGGCAATTGGGGTTAAGTGACTTGCCCAGGGTCACACAGTTAGTAAGTTTCAAGTGTCTGAAGCCACATTTGAACTCAGGTCCTCCTGACTCCGGGGCTGGTGCTCTAACCACTTTACCACCTAGCTGCCCCTCTAAAGGTTATTTCAAGAGAAAGGGTGCCAACTAGATGAAAGCTAGATTGATCTGTCTACTCAAGAGGGTTTCATCAAGGCTTTGCCTGAAGACCCATAATGAAGAAGAATTAACTACCTCCAAAAGTGGCCCAATCCACCTTGGGACAGCTGTAATTTGCACTGACTGTCACACATATCTAGGTGATTTCAAATTGCCCGAGGGGAAACATCAGGTAAGGGAACAAATCAAAGAGTGTGATTAGTGATCTACTCCCAAACATGGTTGTGCATCCAGAGGTGCTTTGGCCCATGAATTCCAGGATATTTATCTGTGTTATGTGTCTTACACCCTATAAGCTCCATAAGGCCTATGATATGCAGTACAGTGAAAAAACCTTGATTTGGATTTGGATTTGAATCCCTGATTGGATTCAAGTACCAGCTATGATATTTGCTATTTATATAACATTGGGCAAGTTCTGTTACCTCTCTGAAGCTGTCACCTCAGCTATAAAATGTTGATAGTAATGCTTATACTACCTCCTCCAAAGGAATGGTACAAGTAAAGTGCTTTGTAAACATTATGTGAATGCAAATTATTATTTTGTATTCTGACTCAAAGGCCCTGTCTATGAGCCAGTCTGACTCACATTGTGATTCAATTAACCTGTAGTTTGAACTGACTAGTCAATTCACCCCCAAACTGAAACTAGTCTTACGTACAGAGAGTGGTTTCATCATGATATACTAAAGTTGATTTTCTAGTAACTTTTTAAAACTTTAAATTGTTACCATCTTCTAGAATCCAGAGAAATGAATCATCTGTTTCTGTGAAATAGAAAAGGACAAAATCACCAGGGAAGGAATTTTTATTTTCAAAGTACAGAAAGGGTGTAATAAATAGGAGCAATCACTTAGCAGTAACTGTGCAACGGGACTTTTTTTTTTCTGGCTTTTCAGTACTCTTTCAAAGAATGTGAAAGTATTGTGGTTTGAAGGAATACATACTGTTCAGGTCACCTTTCCATCAAATTTCTTCAATATCAGGGACCAAAGGAACTTATTTTGCCTAACTATATAAATGTTAAAAAGCCATGTCTAGACAGGCCTTAAATACTTCTAAATAGTGACAACTAGAGTCTTGGGGATTTCCAATTTCAACTCTGCTTCCCATTTCTCATGCCTTTCTATACCATCATCTATCTCTCTTTTCTAAGTCAATATGAAGTCACCCAGATGCTGCTAGCTGACCAGTGCCAGATCTGGAAGGAGAATGTAGTATCAGAGATTTGGATACAGATGGATCCTAAGGCTTACTGTCTCTTTAGGTAGCTCCGCAAGTTCACAGATGGAGATTTTACCTTGTATCAGAACACCACCCTGAGATACCTGAGCCATAAATATGTGGTTTTCCTGAAGGACTGTCAAGGAATCCCTCTCATAGATATGGAGAATGATGAGGTGGGGGATCTTTGACAAATATAGGAACCTCATCTATAGGAATGATAAAGTAGGGAAGGAATAGTACATGAAGGACATCCCTAGCCTGCTGTTACCTTTCAAGACCCTGCTGGTACAGAACTAGGGAGACAAAGCTTTCATTATAAGAGACCAAAAGCTATGTAGTACAGTGGATAGAGTACTAATCAGTATCAATATGACCTGAGTTCAAATCTGGACTCAGACACTCTGGATGTGTGACCTATGCCAAAATGGGGATAATAACAGCACCTACCACAAAGGGTTGTTGTGAGTATCAAATGAGACAATGTTTGCAAAGTGCTTAGCACAACACCTAGCACATAGTAGATGCTATAAATGTATTTTTTTCCTTTTCTTGTATTGAAGATTACAACCTACTGGACCTGTAGTTGATACATCAGATACTAGCCCCCAGATGCCAAAATGCCTTCCTCTTATTCTCAATTTCCATGGTCCTGAGCACCTGGATAGCATAGCGGATAGAGTGTTGGATTAGGACTCAAGAAGACCTAAATTCAAATTGGTCTTCAAATATTTACTAGCTGTGTGACCCTGAGCAAATCACTTGACTGCTATTTGCTTTAATTTCTCCATCTGTAAAATGGGGATAATAATAGCATCTATTTCCCAGGATTGTTGTGATCAAATGAGATATTTGTAGTGTTTTGCAAACCTTAAAATCCAACATAATGTCAGCTATCCTAATTATTATTATGGCCCAGATATCTTTCAAGCCCAAAACTAAAATCTTCCTACCTTGCCTCACTCCAGCACATTGAGCTGCCCATAGCCTGCAATCTTCAACAACGAAGACTTGGCCTGATCCTCCCCAGTCAATAAAGGTTTAAAAAGAAATTAGAGAGTATTAGGAACTTATATAAAGTTGTCAAACTGACCCCAGAAAGCTTCCAGCCGACAAATTAGCTAGACTGGCAACTGTAGTTATAGTCTTAACTAGGAGTTAGGAAAATTTGCTTTGCCTCAGTTTCCTCAGCTTTAAAATGGAAACAATAGTACCTGCTCCAAATACCTAACTAGTTTTTCCTGAGTTGCAAATGGCATAAGGTAAATGTAAAAAATGTAAATGCTCCACAAATAATGTAGAATTCAATGGTTTCAAATGGGGGCAATTAATTGAAATAAGAATCATGAAATCTCTAAACTTGATAGACTTCAGAAGCCATGTAGCCCAACCCATATTTGAACAAGAAATCTCTCTACTCAAGAGGGTTTCATCAAGGTGTTGCTTGAAGACCCACAATGAGGAAGAATTTACTACCTCCAAAACTGGCCCAATCCACCTTGGGACAGTTCTAATTTTTAGGAAATGTATTTGCATTGGCTGTCACCCATACCTAGAACACTGTACCCTCACCTTTGCCTCTTAATTTCTGTGGCTTACTCCAAGACTCAGTTCAAATCCCAGCTTCTGGGTGGCCTGTCCCAATTCCCCAAGTTCCATTTCCTCCTCCTTCCATATTATATTTCATCCATTCTTTACATATATTGTATACACCTAGTTGTTTAAATGGTGTCTCCCCCAATGATTTGTGAACTCTTTGAGAGTAGGGTCTGTCCTTTACCTTCTTTTGAATCCCAGAGCTTACTACAGTACCTGGCACATAGTGGATGTTTAATAAAAGCTTTCTGACTAACCAACAATCAAGACTAATTGTAGCAGTCCAGAGTTTGAGTCCAGCAGTGTCTCTGCAGGCATACAGAACATAAAACTGAGACTGTCTGTGGCTGTGCCCTCTAGCCCTCCACCATCATACCCTTCTAACACACAATATGAGATCAATTTCCAACAAGTTATCCACCAAGATATCCCAGTACTTGTGCCTATTGTATCAATACTTACCATAGGATCTGGAGCTAGAAATAATCTAGTCTAAGGCCTAAAGTTGCTAAAGTCATGAGTTTAAGGTGACAAAGGTAGTGACAGGCCTCAGATTTAATCTAAGGACCTCAGATTTAGAGTTAGAATCTTAGAAGTCATTAAGTCCAATCTATTATTACTGACAATATAGAATTTATAGAAGACTTTAATGTTGCAAAGTACTTTGAATATTATTACTTCATTTTACAGATAAGGAAACTGAGGCCCACAGAAATTAAATGATTTTCCCAGTCATGCAGCTAGTAAGCATCCAAAATAGGATTCCAATCCTCTCCTTGACATTCAAAGTCCTTCATACTCTATCCTCTATCTCACATCTTTCCAGTCTTCCAATCTCCTTATACATTCTCTCCTGCCCCATACTCTTTGATCCAGTGATACTGGCCTCCTTGCTGTTACACAAATGAGAAATCCTTTCTGTTGGCTCCAGGCATTTTCTCTGGCTGATCCCCATGCCTGGGATGCTCTCCCTCCTGTGCTCTGACCACTGACCTCCCTGGCTTCCTTTAAGTCCCAACTAAAATCCCATCTTCTATGGGAAGCCTTTCCTAATCCCTTTTAATTCTAGTATCTTGCATCTTTTTATTATTGCCTATTTTTCATGAACATAGCTTGTTTGTACATGTCTGTTTACTTGTGGTTTCCCCTCATTAGATCGTGAGTGCCTTGAGGGCAGGAACTATCTTTTGCTTCTTTTTGTATCCTCAGAACTTAGCACAGTGCCAGACATATAGTAAGCACTTAAGTATTTACTGACTGACTGATCCTAGTCTTCCTGACTCCCAACTAAGTGTTCCATCTACCACATCAGGCTGTCTCCTCTGACTTCAGCTTGAGTGCTTTTTTCCCCCTACACACATCAAAATGACACAGTATACATGCTCCTCACATTTCATCCTCTTAGGTGAAGTATTCACATTTCATCTCGTGAGTACATCTAGCAAGGGAGAATTGTTAATCCTTCTGAATCTGTATTATATTAACACATAGCAAGATGTCCAGGAGTGCTGAACAGGGAATGTCTAAGTTGTTTTTACATACATTGTCTTGTATATTCACATAGACATGTAGGGCTTGCTAAGAATTCTGACATCTGGAGGGAAGACCAAATGAAGAGGACTTAAAAACAGAAAATCAACATTGCTTCTAATCTACTGGTCCAAGTACACTGGCCTGACTCCATCTCACCTTTCAATATAAATCATACTCCTAAAGTAAGAGCTCTTTAAAAGGGAAAAAAAATACACATACAGAATGAAAAATAAGACCAATTATAGTCTACACGAGTATTATACAAGCAGATTTCAGGTAAAATTATGGCCTAATTATGACCTAAAGAATCATCTGAATCATTGCAAAAGTCCTTCAAATTTTTTTTTTAAATAAATTCTCAACACTAGTCCTAGGGTAGGAGTGGGGAACCTTCAGCCTTGAGGCCACAGGGTTCCCCACCCCTGCCCTAGGGCATAAAGCCAAGTATTCAGGCAAGATAGGTCACTGGGAATAGGAAATATAAAAGGAGATACTGTAAATGTCTGGAATCTAGAATTACATTTCCATGAAAGGGTTTGTGCTTTGTAAGTCCACAGCTCCACTGCTACCCCAAAACCAATAATATGCATGTTTTTTTTTTCTTTTTCAGTAGCTTAGAAGCCTTAGTTGTGACTTACTTACTCCTACCCTCACTGCACTGCATGTTAGAGCTTATAGTTCACTTAGAAATCAACTATTCTAATTCTCTCACTTTATAGGTGAGGAAACTAAGTTCTAGGGAAGTTTTGTGAAAAGATCATAGGATCATAGTTTTATAGCTGGAAAGAATCTTTGAGGTTATCTAATACAATCATCATATTTTACACTATCTCATCACAGCTACATATGGAGGAGATGGTCACACCTTTGATAATCCCCATCACACATAGGTATGCCACATTCATGCTCATGAACTCTAAAATGCCTTTGTCCAATCAAAATCTATTGTCATTCTACCTCTCCTTCTGCCTTGCAACTCCAAACCCTGTTCTTCATCCTCACCAAAACCTCTGATTCCTCTGCCCCTGAGTTCTTATCCAGACCAGTAGGAGAAGGAGAAAGAGGAAAAGGAAGAGGAGAAGGAGGAAGGAAAACATGTAAAGGAAATCCTCTAAAACAGGAACAAAGGTAGCTTCCATTAGCTGGTATAATAACTTTGTGATTTAGTTATTCCTAAGCACAAGTGACAAGTGACCAAAAAAATGATAATAGCAAGAGAAATAGTATTAAAAGCAAGATATAAAGAAAAAGAATCACCTAAATAAAAAAAAAAATGGTACTTTGCTAATTTAAGTTAATTTTTCTCATTACTTCACCTAACCCTTGTCCTCAACTTCTAAGCCTTATTAGAGATTACCTTGAAGTTTCTAGGCATTGAAAAGGAGTCCTGAGTCTTGGCTCGTGCATTTTCCATCATGCTTGATGCTTTTGACTCTAGCTACTAGAGATAATAAGTGTCAGAGCTTGGTATGAAATTGTCCTTAAGTCCTTAATCAATATAGCTAGTGTAACTGGTTGGAGTGAATGCAATTCATAGCTAATTAACTTCTGCTCTCACTTCTTCCTTCTGATCAATAGTCCATCTACTTTTTATGATTACCAGCTGCTTCCAACAGTCTTTACAAAATTATTTCCTATAGGGTTTTTTCTTTATTGAAGCAAGCATTGAAGCAGTTTTAAGATTTCTACAGAAACTCTTTGCATTTCCCCCCCTTTTTTTTCTTTCATAATACTTTTTAAACCTTTAGAAACATTCCAGTGTTTTAACATTGCTTTCCTCACAATTCATCCCCTGACTAGATCGTAAGCCTTTTAAACACAGGGACAATATCATAATTCCTTTATTTGTATGTATACACACACACACACACACAGATATATATCACCCAATAAATGTTTGTTGATTGACTCATTTGACATTTTACTGCAGAATCAGGTCTAGAGCTGAAAATTGACAGCAGCAAACAGATCTGTTGCTGTGTTCCAGGGAAAGAGGATGTACTAAATTTCATATGGAGCATGAGTAGAAAAGGCCAGCAGCAACAGGCTGTCAAGTCCTATCTGCCTATGTCAGGAGATGCCTGTCAGTAGCTGCTTAGCTACTCTTCTCTCTCCCCTGTCACTGTCTATATTAGCTTAATAATTCTACTTACCCTCACCTACAGGTAGAGCTGGGAGAAAGCATTTGTGTGCCCCGGACAAGATTTCAAAATCGTGCCCAGCATGTGTTATTGTCCTTATCTTTGAGCATTTAGGGTAATGTATGCAACTTGAATTATCAGAAAGCATGTTATCTACCTGTCACACAGAGGTATATTTTCTGGCATTAAAAATATATTTGGTTAGAAAAATAACTTTTAAATTGGTTTAGTCCTTATTATGACCCACTACTGGTTCTATCATAAGTGACGGATAATTTTTCCTCACTACATCTAGTTGTCAGAGTGCCTGCAGGCCATACATGGAGATGGAAACTGACCAAATAGGAGGTATAGGAAAACTCCCTGACTTGAAAAAGTGGTCTCTGTAATCAAGGCCTTTCTTTGATTAGTAGAGACAGCATGGTATATAGAAAAGAAATTTAGAGGAATGGATGCCTGCTCTAACAATAATTAGCACTGTCAGCATGGGCAAATCAGGTCATTTCTGAGTTTCAGGTTTCTTGTCTATAAAATATGAAAATTAATACATATATTATCAATCTCACTGGGATATTATGGAGAAGGAATTTCACAAAACTTCAAGTGTTTTAAGAATGAGTTCCTAGTACCTCATGTCAATTCTGCCTGCACTCCTGGTATCTCCTAGTATCTGATTATATTTCTAGACCTTGAACTTCTCAGCCTCCTCTATGGTATGGTGCTTGTGTCTCCCTAGTTTTCATCTATCACCTTTTTATCTACTGCTGCTCTCAATTAATCATTTGTTAAGTACCCACTATGTGCCAGGTATTGTGCATAGCACTGGCAATACAAAAAGAGACAAAATATAGTCCCTGCCCTTAAGGAGCTCACAGCCTAATGGGAGAGACAACAGCAACAAAAATACATATAAATAAGTTACATACAGGATAAAAAGGAAATAATTAGAAGAGGGAAGGCACTAGAATTAAGAGGGATTTGGAAGATGGGAAGATCAGGTCTAATTCCTCAGGAATTAAGAGGGGTTGGGAAGATGGGAGATGTAGAAAATGAGCCTTTAGTTGGAACTTAAACTTTTCCTTTAGAAAAGCCTCAGCCTTCATTCTTAGTGTACGCTCTGATTCCACTTTGCCTTGCTATGACTCATGGACTGATTGTGACTCCAGACACCTGGCTCATTCCCCAAGTCTTATTTCCATTTCCTGGTCCCAGTTCTCACCCTGGCTCTACAGTCTTCTGCTCCCTGTGTCCTGGGTGCCCCTCACTATAGGTCCTATGAGAAAGAGCTATAATCGCTCAGTCAAGTAGCATGTGTTTAACCCTATCTTGTTCCAGCACCGTGCTAAGCATGGGACACACAAGAAAAGGCAAAAATTAGTCCCTGACCTCAAGGAATTCACAGTCTAATGGGAAAGACAACAGGTTAACAGCTGTGTACAAACAAGATGAATTTAGGGAGGTCTTGGGGGGAAGGTACTAAGATTAAGGAGAACTAGGAAAGACTTCCTCTAGAAGGTGGAACTAGCTGAGACTTAGCGGAAGCCACAGAAGTCAGGAGGCAACGAGGAGGAGAGTTCAGGGCAGGTAGTGAAAATGCTTAAAGTGGAGAGATGCAGTGTTTTATGTAAGAAACAGCAAGGAGACCAGCGTCACTGGAATGGAAGTGAGTAGTTGGAAATAAGCTATAAGAAGACAGGAATGGTAGGAAGGGATCGGGTTATGAAGGGCTTTAGAAGCCAAATGGAGGATTACCTATTTGATCCTCGAGGTAATAAAGAGTCCCTGGAGATTATTGAATGGGAATGGGATGGGGTGGGTAATATGGTCAGGGCTGCTCTTTAGGAAGATTAATTTGACGTTCAAGTGGAGAGTGAACTGGAATGGGGAGATTCAAGTCAAAGAAACCAACTAGCAGGCTCTACAATCATCCAGGTGTGATGAGGACCTGCACCAGAATGGTTGCAGTGTCACAGGAGAAGATGGGAGGAAGGATATGAGGGCAAAGAAGGTAAAAGTGACAGGACTTAGCAAATGATTGTATATGGCGTAGGTAGAGTGAGAGAGAACAAAGATTAGAAAATAACGCTTCAGTTGCAAATTTGGGTGAGTAAGAGAACGGTGGTACCCTTGACAGTAACTGGGAAGTTAGGAAAAGGGGAAGGTTTTGGGGAAAGATAATGAGTTCTGTTTTAGATATGATCTTTGAACAATAGGAAGCTCATTCAGCAGGGGTAGGAAGATAATAAATAATAATAGCTAGCATTCATGTAGCACTTTGCGTATGTTATTTCATTTGATCTTCACAATAACTCTATGAAGTAGGTACCATTATTATTCCCATTTTACAGATGAGGAAACTGAGGCTGAAAGAAGTTGAATGACTTGACCAGGGTCACAAAACTACTAAGTGTCTGAGCCAAGGCTAGAACTCAGGTTTTCCTGATTCCAACCCCATTACTCTAATTATCATTTCAACCAGGAGATAAGAATTAGAGGAATAAAAGATGTTGATCAATTTTGAATCTATGTAAGACATCTCAGTCATTGTAAAACTATACCTATATCCACTGCAGGAACTCAAGTTTTTAAATGCCACTTTTTTTTTTCAAGCTTTAAAGTGATCATAAACCTACGCTCTATGCATCCCATTACTGAAGGGAAAAAATGGAGAAATGTATCACTCTTGCCACAGAATAGAAAGAAGTAAATAATACAGTGATAATTGTGGGAAAGATTTATTCTTAACATATTTATAGCTAATTGGGAGAGTAGCTTTCAGTGCTGGGGAGGTCCTGTGGTGATTACTTAAAACATACAATCGTAATGAAGAAACTTGGAGGATATTTAAACTGAAACTATCAGAATTGTGTTCTGTGTATGTCCAAATCCAGGTTTTGTGGCTAAGGAACAGGAAAAAACAAAGGATCATGAGGAGAATGATAACAACCTTATTAATCAAGATACTTGCTACCAAATAGAATTTTTTAGAAGTACTTTTTAAATGCTATGACTAAAATAAAATAAAAAAGACAACAAATGGAAATAAGGCTGGGTGGGTAGGTTGGAGCTAAATTATGTAAGGCAGAGGAGTGAGAACTCCATCCTAGCAATGTGGAAAAGTAGCAAGAGTATTGAATTCAGAGAACCTGGGTTTGAATCCTGTTTTTGCCCCTTATAACTTATGTAACTATGTAACTGGGGCAGCTAGATGGTGCAGTGGATAGAGTGCTAGGCCTGGAAAAAGGAGGACTCCTTTTTCTGAGTTCAGATCTGGCCTCAGACACTTACTAGCTGTGTGTCACTTAGTCCTTTTTGCCTCAGTTACCTCATCTGTAAAATGAGCTGGAGAAGGAAATGGCAAACCATCCCAGTATCTATGCCAAGAAAACCCCAAATGGAACCACAAAAGAGTCAGACACGACTGAAAAACAAACGAACAACAAAACTTATGCAACTGGGGCAGGGGTGGGGAACTTGTGCCCTCAAGGCCACATGTTTGGATTCAATCAAAAGGCTGCACTTGAGGACCTAGAGGGCCATGTGTGGCCTCAAGGCTGAAAGTTTTCCCACTCCTAAACTAGGGGATGCTGAGCGCATTTTCAGAATAGTCAAAATTCCAGTGAACTATGTGTACATTCAGTCCTCAGGCATTCGGGGAATGTTGAAAGCTCTGACTATGCCTACCCCTATCCTTCCAGTTAGAGATTCAAAGGAAACTCACATGCACTGCAGCCAGGAAAAAGAAATAGCGACCACTAAAGGTGGGTCATTCCCTTTTAAAGATCTCCTGAGTGGCCACCTTCCTGCTTCTGAGCTCTTCCTGCTCAGTCACCAATGATGGGATCGAATCGTCATCCCCAAAGAGCCCTTCAGCATAGCTGTGTCTTTTGTGACTAGCCAGAAGAAGTCAATGGCTTTGTCATCCCCAAAGTGCCCAGGCACTGAGTTGGTGCATGTGGTTGGCTATAATCAAGCAATGAAGTCCTGCAAGTGCTCTGTACTATCTGTGGTCATGCATGCATTACTTTGGAAAAGGATTGTTTTGGGTTTTGTTTGTTTGTTTGTTTGCTTTTTCCCTTCTTGGGCCTCAGTTTGGAAATCTGTAAAATGAGAGGCTAGGACTAGAAGATTTCTAAGCTCTCTTCCAGTTCCTATGAACCTACAGCCCGCTTGATCACTCAAATGAAGTTTTCATCATTTCTGTTGTCATTCTGCTAGATGGCATAGGGGATAGTGCCCTGGAACTAGAGTCAGGAAGATGGGAGTTCAAATCCAGTCTCAGATACTTGCTTAGCTGTATGACCCTGGGCAAGTCCCTTGACCTTTGCCTGTCTCAATTTCCTCATTTCTAAAATCAGAATAATCACAATAACCTCTATTTCCCAGGGTGGTTGTGAGGCTAAAATGATATATTTATAAAGTATTTTGCAAACCTTAAAGCATCATATAAATGCTAGTTATTATTATTATAATTATTATTTCAGTCTTGCCTTATTCATTGGTTTAAGTAAGGAGTTGAGTTCCACCTGATTGTTTCTAGGCAGTTCCAGCCCCTGCCCTGGGCTGTTCTCCTCACATCTTATAGAGTGCTTTGTACATGCTAGATGCCTAGAAGTCTCTGACTAAGGCTTATAAACTTACATGAAAATTATTAGACATTATGATTTGTATTCACAACATAGAATGTGGAACAAGGCATAAGAGCTTATGTTCTATGTCAAGAGGCAGAAAGGTTGCTAATTGACAGTCACAGCACAGGCTTTCTGCCTTCTTATTACAGTAAATTGTTGGCCTCAGATACGGCAAATCACAATATTGAGGTTATGGGGAAAATAGAGTCAACAACAATTCAATTCAACATGCTGCAGCCATCTGGTGTGAGCAGAGGATGGGAAATGAGGAGAGTGGACTCCTATTGCAGCCTTTTTGGGCCTAGTCACTTCTGTCCTAAGTGGAGCAGTCTCTCAAGCTGGAAAATGCAAGTAGTTAAGGCTGACACATTTCTTATCCAAAAGATTGTACAGAACTTTTGATGTCACGCTTATAAAATTCTGCAGACTGTTAAAAATAAAAATAGGGCCCATGGAATCCAAATTGTATTCATAAAACTATTTCAGTCCTCCTCTGATGTCTGGCATTCTGTTTCCCTTTGCTCTGAAGCACTGCAGTAGTCCTTATTTTCAATGACCATTTCCCAGGTTACAGATAAATGATTCTAACATCAAGTCTATTCAGTGAAGAACTTCTTTCAGTTTAATAGGAAAAAGCATTGAAAGCGCAGGTCTGACCATGTCAGCTCTCTATTCAATAAATTCCAGTAGCCCCCTATTACTTCCAGGATCAAATATAAAATCCTTGGTTTGGCTTTTAAAGCCTTCCACAAACTGTCCCCTTCCTACTTTTCTAGTCTTTTTATAGCGTGCTCCACTACGTTCTCCAGAATCTACTGATATTGGCCTCCTTTCTGTTTCTCACACAAGATGCTCCCTCTTCCAAATCCATGAATTTTTGCCAGCTGTCCCCCATGCCCTGAGCTATCTCCTTCCTCACCTCTACCTCCTGGCTTCCCCTACCTTCCTTCAAGTTTCAACTAAAATCCCACCAACTGTAAGAAGCCTTTTCCTGGTCACCCTTAATGTTAGTGCCTTCCCCCAAGATTATCTCCTGTTTATCCTGTAAAATCTTGTTTATATACAATTGTTTGAATGTTGACTCCCCCATTAGATTGTAGGTCTTAGAAGTAAAGGACTTTTTTTTTTGGTATCTCCCAGACTTAGCACAAATTCTGCGCTATAATAGTTGCATAATAAAAACTCATTGACTTGACTTGTTTAGATAGAAATATATAGTCTATGTGTTTGGAACATATATACATATATACATATATATATGAAACACACATATATCCATATAGATGGGTTAATTGATTTACTTTTTTTTACTCACTTTTCTATTAGTTGTTTGAGTATCTTCATAGTCACAGAACTAGACGTGTGACAAGCAAGTAAATCACACCCTATATGTTCCCTGTCACTGTGCATGATGACATTTTCCCACTTCATTTCTCACCATAGAGCCTTAACATAGTCTACGTTAAAATGTGTTTTCCATCTAGGTGGCCTCACTACTTACAAGTTTTTTTCTCATCTTTGTAAGACAAATAAATGGCTACCCTGATCATTCCTATTCTGCATGTTCAAAAGAGCCAGAGATTAAGAACTGCTAGGTGGAGTGGGAGATAGAATGCTGGGCCTGGACTCAGGAAGACTTGAGTTCAAATCCAACCTCAGATACTTACTATGTGTGTGACCCTGGGCAAGTCACTCAACCCTGTTTGCCTCAGTTTCCTCATCTGTAAATTGAGCTGGAGAAGGAAATGACAAACGACTCCAGTATCTTTGCCAAGAAAACACCAAATGGTGTCACAAAGAGTCAGACACAACTGACGACTGTACAACAACAAAAACAACATAGAGATTAAGAGAAATCTCATAGGCAAGCAGCAAATTAATGAGTCTACATTCCATCTCTCTCTAAAATGCTCACTTTAGGATGCAACATTATAAAGTGGAATAAGCACCAAACTGAGGACCAGGAGATTAGGGCTCTGGATCCAGTTCTATTATTAAGTACTAATTATTCTTTTTGGAACCTGCCACACCTATAAAATGAAGGCCGCAGACTAGACGACTTTTGAAATTTCATGCTGTGGGCCACTCTCAATGATTCAGATAGTAAATGTCCCCATCAAATCTGTCAAGTCTAGACAACTTGATATAACTTAGTCTAAAAACAATACTAGTAATATCTCCCATTTACACAGTTTTAAGCTTTGCCAAGTGCTTTAAGTTCATAATCTAAATTTAAAAAGCAGATGCTAGTCTATCCCACCAGCAAAAGTTTTTTTAAAGCCTCCATCTGTACCTATCAACTTTTCTACCTGTCATTCTTGTGTCCTAGTCATTTTCAGACATCTTGAAAGCATTAAATCACTCAGAAGAGTACCCATTTCTAAACTCTGAACCACAAAGGGCCAAGGGAAGGATTTGTCTGCAAGTGTAGCCTAACATACACTGCCGGCGGCATAACTTTACCCTGTGGACCAGTAAACTGCCAAATCAACTAACACACACGTACTGAGTGCCTCCTATGGACAAAGAGTTGTGCTGTTTGCTGTGGGGGATACAAACAAATAAAAGATATAGTCCCTGCCCTTTGAGATCTTACAATCAAGGCATAAATAAATGAAAAGTTAATAGCAAACTGATAATTTTATGACAACATAAGATAATACTTGAATGCAAGGAGAAACAAAGTATCACAGAAGATAGAGAAGCGGTCTTGGAGACAGAAAATTCTAACTCTGATATATCCTGCCTGGGTGACTTTGGACAGGCCATTTAATTTCTCAGTGCCCTAAACGACTCTTGAGGACTACAAATTGCTGAGAAGGTGCAGATTTGCATTGGTAGAAAGAGTTTCCTCATCTTTTACACCAATGAAAACACAGATCCAGTCCTTAATTAATATTTAGCATTTAAGCTTGCATTTACATGCCACTTTAAGGTTGGCAAAGAGTTTTTCAAATGATAACTCATTTGATCATCACAATAACTCTGAAAATCTGCAAGATTTTCTCTAGTAGGAAAAGGGTCCACAGTGATGCTACACACCAGACCCTGGGCCCAAACTGCTCACCTTTATGAGAAAGGCACCAGTGGGAAGTGTAGGTTCCCTGTAAGTCTGGGGCTATGAACTCAACAGACACAATTCCCACATGGCCAGCCTTTAAATAGGGCACCAAAACATCCTTCTTTTCAGTTGAAGCCCAAGTTAGATCTCCCCACATGAATTTCAGCTTTGTTTCAGTGCAGAGTGCACATATGGATAGTGTGGTGCTGCCTGATGTAGAACCTCTGTTTTCTTGGTGTTAATTGTCAGGCCAAAATTAGCACAAGAGGCAGAGAATTATCCTCATTTTCCAGATGAAGACTTAGGCTGAGAGACATTAACTGATTTGCTCATTAAATGATTTGTATTAAATGAATCACATAGCTAATATCTGAAGCACAATTTCAATTCAGCACAATGCCTTTAAGACTCTCCAAAATCTGGCATCATTCCTCCATTGGAGCCTGTTATTGTTCTCCACATACCCCAGAATCCAGTCTAAATTTTACTCAATTTCCTACCTCTTTGGCTTTGTCCACACCATTCCCTATGCCTAGAATATCTCCAGGCATATCCTTCTCCTTCTTTGTCAGTTAAATTCCTACTCATCCCTTAAAATTTAACTCAAAAGCTCTCTCTCTCTCTCTCTCCTCCATCCATCCTTCTCTGATTCTCCCTTTCATAATGGCCACTAACGTCAGACTTCATCTAGTTTTACAGCTATCTAATATAGTTATCATGAGATATTGTGTATTGTAGTTATCTATGTCTAACCATCCCATAAGCTCTATAAGGTCAAGGGTCCTGTCTAATTTCTGTATCCTTTCTAGAACCTAGCACAGCATTTTATACATGGTTGCTGCTTAACAAATATGAATTTTATTTATCAAATGAATTGATGGATTCAGCATTTATTAAACAAATATTTACTAAGTTTCTAGTAGGTGCTAGGTACTGAGGCATTATGTGTAAATGTCACAAGAGAGAACCTAAGTGTTAAATGAAATTCATAGTCACCACTATAAGGATCTCACGCTGAATCTTAGTTATTCACAGGTATGCTGCTAAGAGAATAGACCATACTGGCCTACTTGCAACATCTAGAATATGAATTTCTAAAACATGAAGAGTATCTTTTTTTCTTCTAAATTAAAAACATACACACATAAATAACAAAATGCAAGAAATCAACCCCATCTTAATTTCTAGTGATACAGTAACTATAAGCAATTATAGTATTACAAAAGAGATCCTTTGAGTATAGCTCCCTCAAGACATTGTTTTCCAGAAAAGAATGAATTATAATCAATATTATAGATTATAGGTTGTCCTGTGACAATCACAGGGATGTCTCTTTCTTAGTCAATGCTGGCAAGATTCTTGCCAGAGTCTTTCTTGATAGGTTGGTTCTTTACCTGTAAGAAAGTCATCTACCCAATAGCCAGTGTGGCTTCAGAAAGGGCCAAGGACATGGATGGTGTTTGCTACATGACAACTCCAAGGGAAATGCCAGGAGCAGAACAGAGGTTCCAAGGCCTTTGATATTGTCAGTTGTGAGGGCTTGTGGAAGATCATGGCAAAATTTGGGTGCCCAGAGAAGCTCATTGGTATTATACACCAGTTCCATGATGGCATGCTTGCATGGGTTCTGGATGAAGGGCGATGCTCTCATGCTTTTCCAGTCACCAATGGAGTGAAGCAGGGCTATGTGCTTGCCCTCAGGCTTTTTAGCATTATGTTTTCAGCGATGTTGTCAAACACTTTCAATGAGGATAAAAATAACATCAAGGTCAGCTACTGCACTGAGGGTAAATTATTTAACTTGAAAAGGCTACAAGGCAAGACTAAAGTGGAGGAAGAGTTGGTACGTGATTTTTTGTTCACAGATGATCGTATGCTCAATGCAGCCTCTGAGGCTGAGATTCAACAGAGTATGGATTGATTCTCTGCCTCTTGTGCTAATTTTGGCCTGACAATTAACACCAAGAAAACAGAGGTTCTACATCAGGCAGCACCACACTATCCATATGTGCACTCTGCACTGAAACAAAGCTGAAATTCATGTGGGGAGATCTAACTTGGGCTTCAACTGAAAAGAAGGATGTTTTGGTGCCCTATTTAAAGGCTGGCCATGTGGGAATTGTGTCTGTTGAGTTCATAGCCCCAGACTTACAGGGAACCTACACTTCCCACTGGTGCCTTTCTCATAAAGGTGAGCAGTTTGGGCCCAGGGTCTGGTGTGTAGCATCACTGTGGACCCTTTTCCTACTAGAGAAAATCTTGCAGAAAGTGAAAAAAGTCTCTTTCAGCACAAAGTTGGTGATCTCTCCTGTTATCAAGAGGCAAGTATTATCAAGCTTTGGTCCTGTACCTTTTTCTACTGGGTGCTCTCTTCTCCTGTGGCTTTCTCCCTGATGTGTATCCCACAGTGGCCTGTCCTTGACCCTCTTCTCCTTCTTAGATTCCCCCCCTTCATAGTCTTGTCTCCCCTCCTCTCATGTCTTTAGCTGTGCCTCCTATGATCTCCAGATTGTATTTTCAAGTGTCTCCCTGGATGCCGTCTTCACCTAGGTCTTCCACTGGCTGCTCAAACCCAGGATCTCCCAAACCAAGCTTATTATTGATCCCTCCGAAACTGTTCCTCCTTTTGTCTTCCTATTTATGTCCATGTGGAGGGTAAATAGCAATTGTTTCCATTCTGGTCAGAAACTCTGAGGGTCTTCCCCTACCAGACCAATTCTTTTGTGACATCAAACTAGTCCATCTTTTGCCTCTATAGTTACCCAGCCCTTAATCACTGAATGGGTGTTGCCTCAGAAAAACTGAGACCTGGGAAAGACCTTAGCTTAAAAAGGCCAAGGTCTTCCACTGAATCCAGGGCCATTTCCAGTCATCGTTACCTATGTCTTGAAACTGGACTCAGGTCACTCTGGATGAGAGAGTCAGGCTGATAACTTTGCAGAGCTCTGCCTCATTTAAATCCAATTCATTTACAAATAAAGATATCACCCTCCTGATATCACTAGTCCTCTTTGAGAACAAAGACAAACGACATTTATATGTGGAACCATCAGTTACAAGAAATGGAGAAATTTTGAATGCTGTGATTCAGTTCACTCACCTTGGCAGTATACTTTCCTGGTATGTACACATCATTGATGAGTTTGACACTCACGTTGCCATAGCTAGCTTAGTGTTTAGGAGGCTCCAGTGGAAAGTGTGAGAGAGAAGAGGTATTAGGCTGCCTATCACACTGAAGACATACAGAGCCATTATGCTGACCTCATGGTTGTATGCCTGTGAAATCTGGATAGTATAGCAGTACCATGCCAGGAAACTGAATCACTTCTATATGAATTATCTTAGGAAGATGCTAAAGATCATCTGGCAAGATAAGGTATAGGACACTGAGGTTCTTTTTCAAGCTAAACTACCAACCATTCAAACTCTACTTCAGAGAACATAATTCTAAATGGGCTGGCCACATTGTTCAAATGCCAAACATACATTTGCCTAAAAGACTATTTTACAGAGAAATCATACAAGGGAAGTTCTCACATAGAGATCAGAAGAAGTAATACAAGGTCTCTCTGAAGAACTTTGGAATTGATTGTGAAACATGGGAGACATTGGCACAGGACCTCTCAACATGGTGTGCCCACGTCAAAGAAGGTGCTGTACTCAATGAGCAAAGCAGAATTACAGTAGCTCAAAAGAAGCATGAGATTCGTAAATTTAAAGGCATCGCCACTCGAAATTGTGCCCGACCTGTGGTAGAGCTTTCCAAGCTTATATTGGTGTGATCAGCCATAATCAGATACACTGTACCTTGATCCTAACCTAGGGAGGTCATTTTGGTCTTCCTCAAGCACAAAGGACAACCAACCATCTTCTCACACTAAAGTCCTACTCTACTGGCTCTCAATGATATCAGAGCAACTAGACATTCTGCAAAGCTCCATTAGAGAAATACACACCGGAAACATTTCCAAGTATAGGCCCCGTGATGTACTGAATCTCTAGGACAAGCCTAAAAAACATTTGAAGAGGCTTATTATCAGAGAAGAGTCTAGAGGAGATTACCAGGGGATGACTTTTCCCCCATAACAACCCCTTAAATAACCTGCTAAGGCACAAAGGGACTGGTGAAGGAAGCACCCCCAAAGGTTGAAATCACAGATGCTCTCCTGAAGGAGAAATACAATCACATTATACTACATCTTCATTTGAGAGACAGTACAGTAAGAATGGTGGTGAAATCACAATCACTAAACTAGGACTAGGAAATCTGGGCTTTAGGCTTTGGGCTTTAACTACTTTGTAACTGAATTACCTCATCTATAAAATTTGGCATAACAATAACTGCCTTGTCTACCTCACAGGGTTATTGGGAAGATCAGAAGAGCTAATGTATATGATAATGCATTTTTCTATAATTCATTAGTATTTGCACAAAAAATGGCTTATCCTGGAGCCTCAATTCTCCATACCCCACAGGACAATCTAGAACTCATCAATAATGTTTGTTTTTGATTGGTTAAAATTGATTAGGCTCCACACTAAAACGCACATCCTTTCCTCACAGGATACCTCTTTGGGATCTCATTCAAAGTCTGTTTACTCTTATTTTAGGCACAATTGTTACAAGCTTGTTTATTTCATTCCCAAGCCTCAGCAGAATAGAAGTAACACATTAGAAAGGGTAAAAAGAAGCTGCTAGAGGCAAGAATACTGACAGCAGCAAGAAGTGACAGGTGACAGCCTGACAGTGAGAAAAGAGACAGAAAACCTATAAAAAGCAGAAGGGGAAAAATGCTCCAAAAGTACAGCAACGTGGGGGCCATTTACTGTAGGGGTGACAGCTCTCCATATCTCCAAAGGCCCTGAAGGCATCATTGTATTACAGGTTGATGTTCACAATGATGGCCCTGAGTCATCTAGAAAACATTAGGTAATTTTCAGGATTGTCTGTTTAAGGATTGGAAGTATTCTAACACATTTAGCAAAGACTGTCATCCAAATGTTTTTTAAAGTTTTGGTGGCATGATTATTAGAAATCTGTTTACTTTTGTTCCCGCTCTATTTCCTCATCTGTCAAATGCAGACAATACTTGTCCTACCTAAATTACAGGGTTATTATGAGGATCAAATGAGAAAAACATATATTAGAGTTCACTCTGAAAAGTTAAAAAATTGCATAAATATTCTATATTCTTAATCTTTTTCTCCTCAAATCTTGTTCCTTCTACTGGTTTTTCTAGCTTGTCTCTGATTGCACCAATGAACATTCTTTCCTGGAAGACTGGAAGATGGACAATAAATCCAGTACTTTTTTGTTCCAATTAAGCATCTGCCAGAAAACTTAACTCATTTAGGTTCCATATTAGGAAGCTGGCTTTCCTTTAAAGGGCTAATAGAAGGGTTTGAAAGCTGGGTGTGTCAGGAGTGCTCAAAGATGAGATTGGTGAAGGAAACATGATCAACCACAAGTATGTTAAATATCCCTCCATTAGCTTTCTGCTCTGATGCCTCACCATCACATAGAGTTGATCCTGGTCTCTGGACTACTCTGGACAGGCAATGGAGTGCAAGGTCCAGCAGTTCTTGCTAGACCGGGAAGTTTCTGAGCATGAGTCCCGTGAGACAGGGTGCCTGACATCAGAAACCAATCCTAATTCAGCACTACTCACCAAAAAGTTGGCTGCCTAGAAGTGAATTTATCTGTCTATGGCTACTATCTATTAAGGACCAGAGGAGTTACGATCTGTATTGCTCACACTGTACCAGGCAAGGAACGTCCGCTCCTCGCTGCCTCTTCTTCCCTGCTTTCTTCAAGGCTCAGTTCAAATCCTACCTTCTGCGGAAAGTTTTCCCAGTCCCTCTCCCGTCCCCGAAATTCCTTTCCTGAAATTATCTCTGCACCTATCTTGCATATACTTAGCTTGTGTATGCTGTTTCCCTGATTAAAATGTGAGCTCTTATGAAGGCAAAAGCTACTTTTGCATTTTTTTTTGCATACATTTAGCACGTAGTAGTTTTTGATAAGGGGCAGGTAATAAGGATTGCCCAGAATCACACAACCAGTGCACGTTAAAGGAAGAATTTAGATTGTAAACTCCCCCATTGAACTGTAATCTCTTTGAGGGCAAGGACTGTATTTTGCTTCGTATCTCCAACTTTTAGTACAGTGTCTAGAATGCATTGTACTTGTTACTGAGTCATTTCAGTCGTGTCCAACCCTATGTGATCCCATGTGGGATTTTCTTGGCAAAGATACTAGAGTGGTTTGACATTTCCTTCTCCAGCTCATTTTATAGATGAGGAAACTGAGGCAAACAGGATTAAGTGACTGGCCCAAAGTTATACAGCTAGTAAGTGTCTAAGGCAATTTGAACTCAAGTCCTCCTGATGTCAGGGCTGGTGCTCTATCCATTGCACTACCTCACTGCCCCTTGAGAATATAGTAGGCTCTCAATAAATGTTTATTGATTGATTGATACAATTTAAATCTAGATCTTCCCAGCTCTGAAACCAGCTCTCAATTCACTAATGATAAAATGCTGTGTCAGAATTAAATTATTGAATTATATAATAATCATAATCAAAATAAACAGTAATAAATAGTATTTATATGGTACTTTAAGATTGATAAAATGTGTGTGTATGTGTATAAAATGTCATTTTAAGAAAGAATTTCATAATGAGGAAATGGAATACAGCATGGTCTATAAATTTTCCTGGGGCTCTTTGTCTTGAGCTCAAATGATCAAAGTCTTGGTTCTCACGTGAAATTTCAGTGTGATCTTAGGCAAACTATTTAATTTTTAGTGTCTTCAGTTTCTTCATCTACAAAATGAAAGGATTAGACAAGATAATCTTCAAGATCTCTTCCAAGAATTACACAATTCTTTGAAAGGCTATTAAATACTAATATATTTTAGCAAGTCAACAAACATTTAGTAAGTGCCTACTAGGTGTCAGGAACTGTACTAAGCACTGTAGATATAAAGAAAGACAAAAAGGCAATTCCTGTTCTCAAGGAGCTCAAAATCTAATGGGAGAGGAAGCATATAATCAACTACATACAAACAAGTTATATAGGAAGAAAGGAAATAGACATTTGTTAAGTACCAGGTGTGAGGCATTGTACTAAGTGCTTTACAAATACCATTACATTTGATCCTCACAACCACCCTGTGAAGTATGTGCTATTATTATGCTCATTGTACAGCTGAGGAAACTGAGGAAAACAGAGGTGAACTGACTTGCCCAGGGTTACACAGTTAATAACTATCTGAGACTCAGTTGTTCCTCACTCTAAACTCAGGGTTCTACTTACTGTACCAACTAGCTGCCTCCCTGAACAGGATAAATTAGAGATAATCTCAGAGGGAAGGTGCTGAGATTAAGGAGGAGTAAGAAAGTCTTCTGTCTGAAGGTGGCACTTTAGCCGAGGCTTGAAAGAAGCCAGCAAAGCCAAAAGGTGTTGGTGAGGAGAGAGAAAGTTCCTGGCCTGGGGGAATGGGAGATGGAGGATTGCATGCAGGGGAAAATTTAGCTTTGTCTCTGGAGATCTTTAAAAATAGTTTGCTCAGTATCTCTGATAAAGATCTCATTTCTCACATATAGAGAAAACTGAGTAGAATTTATAAGAATACAAGCCATTCTTCAATTGATAAATGGTCAAAAAATATGAACAGGCAGTTTTCAGATGAAGAGATCAAAGTTATCTATAGTCATATGAAAAAATGCTCTAAATCACTATTGATTAGAGAAATGTAAATGAAAACAACTCTGAGGTACCACCTTACATCTATCAGGTTGACTACTTTGACATAAAGGAAAACAATAAATGTTGGAAGGTTTGTGGAAAAATTAGGACACTAATGCATTGTTGGTGGAGTTGTGAACTGATCCAACCACTCTGGAGAGCAACATGGAACTCTGCCTGAAGAGCTATAAAACTGCATAACCTTTGATCCAGCAGTACTAGGTCTGTATACCAAAGAATTTTCTTAAAAGGGTTGGGAGGGAGGACCTTTTGTACAAAGATATTTATAGCAACTCTTTTTGTGGTGGCAAAGAGCTGGAAATTGAGGGAATATCTATCAGTTTGGGAACAGCTAAACAAGTTGTGGTCTATGTTTGTAATGGAATACTATTGCGATGGCAAGTTGCCTGATTTCAGAAAAATGTGGAAAGACATACAAACTGATGCAAAAAGAAATGAGCAGAACCAGGAGAACATTGTACACAGTATACAGTAATGGTAATATTGTATGATGAACAATTGTGAATGATTCATCTGTTCTCAGCAATATAATGAGCCAAGTCAAATTCCAAAGGAGTCAAGATGAAAACTTCTGTGCAACTCTAGAGAAAGAACTGATGGAGTCTGAATGAAGATGAAAGCATACTATTTTTCACTTTCTTTATTTTTTCATGCTTTTTTGTGGTTCTGTGTCTTTTTTTCTCAACATGACTAATATGGAAATATGTTTCGCATGATTACACATGTATATCAAATTGCTTACCATTTCAGTGAAGATTGGAGGGAGAGAAGTTGGAACTCCAAATTTTTAAAAATGAATGTTAAAAATTGTTTTTACATATGATTAGAAAAAAATAAAATATTATTAAAAAAATAGCTTGCTCATTTGTCTAGAATAGTTGAGGTCTAATCCTATCTTGTGACAGGGGAGACAACCTGACTGACTTATCAAGGTTTGTTTGTGTTTTTTTTTTTTGTTTTCCAACCATATGTGACTGGCTGTCTTATTTTGTTGGTTGACAAGTTTTGCTAACATCAGAGTATTTAAGTGGTGCATAAAGATAGGAACTAGGTTCCTTTAAATACTGGAATGCATATATATCAATTACATGTCAGGCATCGAGGCAGAGCCAAAATGGCGGAGGGAAAGCAGTGACTTGCTAGAGGTCTCCCCCAAACCCCTCCAAATACCTATAAAAAATGGCTCTAAACAAATTCTAAACCAGCAGAACCCACAAAAAAACAGAGTAAAACAAATTTCCAGCCCAAGACAACCTGGATGGTTGATCAGAAAGGTATATCTTGCCAGGCTGGGAGAGGAGCGCAGTTCGGCATGGGCGCGCAGGCCTCAGCGACCCTGGAGCAGGCCTCAGAGAACTAATCGCAGGCAGCTGTGGCAATTTCCAGACTTCTCAACCCACAAATGACAAAGACAACTTGGAAGGTCAGTGGGAAAAGTCTGTGTCTACGGTGAGAGAAGGAGCTAGGTCTCAGTCACCCCCGAGGCCATGGCTGTTTGCTGAGCTTCCGGCCCACAGACTGAGAGGGAATCAAGTGGCTGATCAGAGGGGGATTGCAAGGATCTCTTTGCCAGGGCTGAGGCAGGAATCTCTTGCTTTGCCTGTGCTTGAATCTGGGTCACAGTTCTGGGGGGGGTCCTAGGGTGAGGAGGAGCGCTGGTGTGGTGGAGCTTGTTGTGGCAGTGGAGAGGAAACACCTCACCCCCTATCATAGCACCTTGGAAGAACTGACACTTTTCAGGTCCCTAGAAGTATCTCTGAAAACAGCTATACAAACCCGAAGCTTGGGACAGTACATTCTCCACATTGGAAACAGACTTTTACCTTAACAAAGAGTTTAAAACTCAAGTAATTGGTTGGGAACATGAGCAAGCAGTGCAAAAAGAGTCAGACTGTATTATCTTACTTTGGTGACAAAAAAGATCAAAACATACAACCAGAAAAAGAAAACTAAGTCAAAGCTCCTACGTCTAAAACTTCCAAGAAAAATATGAATCAGTCCCAGGCCTTGGAAGAGCTCAACAGGGAGTTTGAAAAGCAAGTAAGAGAAGTAGAGGAAAAACTGGGAAGAGAAATGAGAGTGATGCAAGAAAATCATGAAAAGCAAGTTAACAGCTTGCTAAAGGAGACCCAAAAAATACTGAAGAAAATAACACCTTAAAAAATAGTTTAACCCAAACGGCAAAAGAGGTCCAAAAAGCCAATGAAGAGAAGAATGCCCTAAAGAGCAAAATTGGACAAATGGAAAAGGAAGTCCAAAAGATTACTGAAGAAAATACTTCCTTAAAAATTAGAATAGAGCAATTGGAACCTAGTGACTTTAGGAGAAATCAAGACACTCTAAAACAAATCCAAAAGAATGAAAAATTAGAAAACAATGTGAAATATCTCATTGGAAAAGCAACTTACCTGGAAAACAGATCCAGGAGAGAGAATTTAAAAATTATTGGACTATCTGAAAGCCATGATCAAAAAAAGAGCCTAGACATCATCTTTCAAGAAATTATCCAGCAAAACTGCCCTGATATTTTGGAACCAGAGGGCAAAATAGATGTTGAAAGAATCCACTGATCTCCTCCTGAAAGAGATCTCCAAAGGAAAACTCCTAGGAATATTGTAGCCAAATTCCAGAGTTCCTAGGTCAAGGAGAAAATATTACAAGCGGCCAGAAAGAAACAATTCAAGTATTGTGGAAACACAATCAGGATAACACATGATTTAGCAGCTTCTACATTAAGGGATCGCAGGGCATGGAATATAATATTCTGGGGGGCAAAAGAGATAGGATTACAACCAAGAATCACCTACCCAGCAAAACTGAGCATAATTCTTCAGGGGAAAAAATGGTCATTCAGTGAAATAGAGGACTTTCAAGCATTCTTGATGAAAAGATCAGAGCTGAATAGAAAATTTGACTTTCCAATACAAGACTCAAGTGGAACATGAAGAGGTAAACAGGAAAGAGAAATCATAAGAGACTTATTAAGGTTGAACTGTTTACATTCCTGTGTGGAAAAATGTTATTTGTAACTCATGAGACTTTTGTCAGTATTAGGGTAGTTGGAGGGAAAAATTATATGTATGTGTGTATATATATATATATATATATATATGTATATCTATACATCTATATATCTATATCTATGTATCTATATATATATGGATAGATAGATAGAGGGCACAGGGTGAGTTGAAGATGAAAGGATCTTATCTGGAGAATAAAATTAAGGGGTGAGAAAGGATTATACTAGGAGAAAGAGAAAGGGAAAGGTAGAATGGGGTAAATTATCTCACAAAAAAACAGAAAAGAAAAGGCTCTTACAGTGAAGGAAAACAGGGGAAGGTGAGAGGGAATGAGTGAATCTTATTCTCATAGGATTTGACTTAAGGAGGAAATAATATACACACTCAATTGGGTATGGAAATCTGTCTTACCCTACAGGAAAATAGGAGGGGAAGGGGACAAGAGAGTAGGAGGATGATAGAGAAGAGGGCAGTTTGGGAAAGGCGGTAATCAGAAGCAAATACTTCTGAGGAGGGACAGGGTCAAAAGAAAGAATAGAATAAATGGGGGGGGCGGGATAGGATTAAGGGAAATAGAGTTAGTTTTTCACTGCATGTCTACTATGGAAGTGTTTTGCATAACTGCACATGCATAGCCTATATTGAGTTGCTTGCCTTTTCAATGAGGGTGGGTGGGGATGGAGGAAGGGAGAAAATTTGGAACCCAAAGTTTTAAAAACACGTGTTTAAAAACACATGCCCTCTCACTGAAAGGTGGCAGGTCTTAAAGTGACTGAACTGAAGTTTATTCACCAATGAACCTGTAGGAAAGGGCCGGCCAAATCCATTTCATGGTGTTACATTTAGTAAATTGAGCTCTTCAGAGATGTTAACATTTTAATGTACCTGAAAGATAGCCAGTATAAAATGCCAGTCAATATTGCAAACTTTGTATGAAGGATACACTAATCATTTTTATCCCTCTTTTTTAGTGGTTGAGAAATCAAAGGTCATTGAAAAGGCATATTTGCTAGTACACTGAGTGCCTTGGTATATTATTGTCCTTCAGGTCCATGATCTAGCACTGAAACCTTCTTTTGATATTTGGTACTGGGTTCTTTTGCTGCTTTGGTATTTCATTAATTAACCTCGCTAAATGGGGGTGGAAGAGAATCCTGTCTTCTACTGAATTTCATTTTATAGCAAATAACAATAATAGTTTACCTTATATAGAGCACACAAATATTTTCCTCACAATAATCCTGCAAAGTAGCAGTGCACAGAGTATAACCACTATTTTAAAGATGAAAAAAAAAACAACTCCCAAGGAAATTATGACTTTCCCACAGCTGTGATGGAATCACAGCATTGAAGGTATTCAGAGGACTCTAGCCCGATGAATGCCTGAACAAGCATACCCTTATAACATAACTATAGCATAGTCATCCAACCTTGGCCTAAACAACTCCAATGAACTGGAAACCCATGGTCTCCTGAGGCAGCCCATTCTACTTTTTGGATGACCCACCATGCAGTGAGGTATCGCTTTAAAATCTGGGATTTAAAACCAGACCTTCTAGTTCTAAGTCTAATGTAAATGCCATTATACCATGAAATACTTTTCAAAGAATGGTATATAAAATGAGCCAGGTTACAATGCAATGACCTTTAAAGTCTCCTCCAGCAACAAATGTAGGCTCCTGATAGCAGCCAAACACAATACATTTTTGCTGCTCTTAGGAGACTAGGAAGAACACATGTCTAGGACTTGCTTACTCACAGGGCTTACGCATTTATTTAACTCCTGGTGACATCTTTCCCTTTCTGGAAAACAGCAGTAACACAGGGGAGGTAGGTGGTAAATAGAATACCGGACCTGGAGTCAGGGAGACAGAAGTCCAAATCCAATCTCAGATACTTCACTAGGTCCTGATTGGTGAGAATAATGAATTCCATGAGGCAGTCACACATATCCGAGTTCTCATTATTTGAAGTTATAATTGATAATTGTTTCTAGTCCAATGGAAATATGCAGTGAATATTCAAATTGCAGGATTCATTATTTGCACTAATTATGACCTAGCTGTACTAGTTGTGTGGCCCTAGACAAGTCACTTAACCTCTGCTTGCCTCAGCTGTGGGTTTTAAATATTTGTGAAGTGGTTTGCAAACCTTACAATGCTATGTAAATGTGATAGATAGATAGATAGATAGATAGATAGATAGATAGATAGATAGAT
>NW_020954576.1:16954390-16993406 GCF_900497805.2 Vombatus ursinus
GATAGATAGATAGATAGATAGATAGATAGATAGATAGATAGATAGATAGATAGATAGATAGATAGATAATTACTCTAATTACCCCTGCTACTTCTTACTTAAAAGAAAAATGTTGCCTTCTCCCTCTGGCTACTACTGATCCAGCCTCCAAAATGGACCCACAAGGATCATATCTTGGTTCTTCATTCATAAAGGCCAAGAATTCCATTTTTCTCCAAGAACATTTTCATAAGCACACTACCATAGCCTCAGGAAAGGGACTATCAAAGGACTACACTATTGTTCTACTCCCCATGCCAGCTCAGAACAAAACACCCCACCCTGGCCACCACTTCCTTATAAGTTGGACTTCCTCCATTAGAATGTAAACTCTATGAAGGCAGGGATCAGGTTGTTCTGGAGTTGGCTCATACCTACATGAGAATAGACTGTTAAATTTTCAGTGTGAGCATATACATCTTGAAAATTGTCAGATGCTACAAATTAGTGTTTGATTTGTTTGGTTGATTGTTTGGTTTTTAAGAAAGTGATGAAAAAAATTTTAAAAATACAGATTAAACTTAAAAGTATGTCATATATACTCCCCAATCCCTAGCCAGATGTTAAACACTTATCAGCAGACTCCAGGCAGGAATTCTTCCATTTTTATATTTGAATCTCCAACACTTAGCACAGTTCTTGGCATAAAGCAAGCACTTTTCTTTAAATTAGATCATTATGAAAGTCCTTTGAGCTTTTTAGGAAAAAAATATAATGGTATATAAATTCAAGATATCAAATGGAAAAATACAAAGTTCATTGGCTTGACTACTTAACTCCAAATTTATAAGAGATTGAAGTAAATGCAGTTGGAGATACAAAAGAAGTAGGTGAGGTTCTGTCTTATATATACTTAAGGTCACACAGGTAAAAAGTGGTAGTGTCTTTTCATGGTGAATTCATCATTCTTTCCACTTTGCCAGGTTGTCTCTTTGGGAAAATAAGTCCAATCAGCATGAAACCACAAAAGGCAAAAGCAAGCTTGTGGTATAGTGGAAAGAGTTCTGGATTTGGAACCCAATGACCTAGGTTCAAATCCTAACATTGCCACTTATTGTAGGTGTCACCTTTGGATAAGTCACTTAATCAGTTGCTGAGTTGAAGTTTCTTCATCTTTAAAATGAGGGAAATTAAACTTAACCAGATATCTAAGCTCCAAGTTATCTTTTGAAATCCTTTAATGCAATAGAACATTGTAATACTGTGGAATTAACAAATAAGGGAGTGGTAACATGAGATCAGGTTAATCAAGGGATGCTCACTGGAGAAAGAAGAGCTTTGAGTTGTCTTGAAGAAAATGAAGGGCACAAGAGGATGGACACATTACAAGGACGCAATAAAATGGTCAGGACTCGTGAAAGACAGCCCCTTCTGTTTTCTCTCTAGGGTTAATTGGTCTGGCGCTTATTGTCAGAGGTGAGTCTATGGGAAGAAAGGAAGGCAAAGGGAAAGGGGTAGGGGCGGAGGAGAAAAATTACTTTCTTCCCTCATCTCTTTACTCTCACAGATTCAGGGTATAAAGTTTTGGGTCAGGTCGAAGGATCACACAATAATAGCTCACATTTATGCAATATTTTATTGATATAAATTGTCTATATACATACTTTCACATGTTCCCCATTAGAATTTTATAAGATAGGCAGTGCAAATATTATAATCCTCATGTTACATTTGAAACTGATGCTCAAAAGTGCTTCCTGGAGGCCACCCAGCTAGTTAGTGACAGATCTGGTGCTTCAGTCTAGGTACAATGCTCCTTCTACCCCACCACCCTAATTCTCCAATTCACATTCTTGATCTGGTAACTGGGTGACATCTATAAATAGTCAATGGAATTCTTTCCTTCCTTCCTTCTGTTATTCAACAAACCTTAATTTTGTACCACTGTGTACATGAAATCATGTTAGACTGCATAGGGATACAAAGATGAATGAGACAGCACTTGTGTAAGGAATTCAGTAGTCTCCCCACCCCACTAAAGGATAAATTCCTAAGGGAAACAATTCCCCTGAGTCACTTAGGCAAAATAAAATTAGCAGTAATGGCTGAAAGCCCCTTCCCCATTCAAAGAGTTCAAATATCAACTAACTGCCAATTGTCCTGGAGTCTTCGGCCCTCCTCCCCCAATAAAATGGATCCACACCAGCACCAGTCCCTAGGTTCAGGTCCTTCAATGCCCAGTACTTCTCAACCCAGATAAGAACCCTATAGAAACCTTCAAGAATTTATTGGTTTAGGGCCACCCAGGGCCCAGCAGATGTGTTAATGTATTTTTATGATTCCCAACGGCTCTTTTTCTAAGTATGTCTCCTCCATAAAGTTGTGTGCTCCATTTCTTAATACTGGACTTTGATATCCCAAACCTTACTAACCCTGTATAGTATAAACATAGCCTGTTTTATAGATACAAGTTCCACACCCAAAAGTATATGGCAAAGCAAAACATATAAATTCTTAAGGATCATTGTGGACTCCCAAGAGCTTTTGTTTATGTGGGTTATATTTATTGATATTTACCATATTAGAAACCAAAACTGATAAAATTTTAAATGCATTAAATCATTGTTAAATTCTAGGTCCATTATTATATTAATATTAAATTAAAATATTAAATCTAATTAAACTGTTAATTATTAAATTAATTTAAAATAACAGTAAGTCTATTACATGTTAACAAAAATAATTTATTTTATTAAAAGTAATCATATTTTCTGAAAACAAAAAAATTCCATGAAAAGAATAGTATTATTTTACATATTTTTGGAAATATCTTTAACGTCTGGTTTAATAGAAGACAATTGGATTCTCATGTCTGCTTCTTGCATTCAATCTGTTGTGATATATTGTTTCAATTAAAGTATATTAAGAAAATCCAGCCTCACAAAGATATTCAATTGCAAAATAAAGGAGTATTTTAATAGGCAAATAACATCTTAGTATTATTATGAAGATATTTTGACCTTATAGACTCCCTGAAAAGGTCTAAGGACCCTCTGGAGTCTGTGGATCACACTTTGAGAACTGTTGTATCCTTTCTTCCCAGAAACTCTGAGCAGTTTCCAAGCAGTCCTTCCTTATGAGTACCATGGAAATAGATAAGAGTATGATGCATCATTTACAGTGCAGATGGATAAATTACAACACAGACAAAATAAATGTGATGCCTAATTCCCATCTGGATCCTAGGCAGCTGGGTAATGCAGAGGATAAAGCACTAGACCTGGAGTCAGGAAGACCCAAATGTTAATTTAGCCTTAGAAAACTAGCTGGGTGACTTTGGGCAAATCACTTACCCTGTCTGCCTTGGTTTCCTCATATGTAAAATGTGGTTGTTGAGAGGATAAAATGAGACAATATTGGTAAAGTGGTTTACAAATCCTAAAAGTGCTATACAAATGCTAGTTACTATTATTACCTTTAAAATTTCCAGCCACTGCCAACTAAACTTCAAATTTCTACCAATCTCAAGTGTAGACTATTAAATAGATATGAGTAATGCCTATGATGCAGGTCCTTTATTCACGTTAGCACATCATACAGTAAAGCATGCTAGAGTCTGTTATCCTTTGCATTTAGATCCCTTGGAAAACTATCTATTTTGTTCATTTTCTAATTGTCTCAGCTTCATCTCCTTTTTCTTGATTCTCTAATTTTCCTTATTATTATTTTCCAACCCATCCCTCAGCTTCTCTTGAAATCCCCAGGGAGGGGAGAATGGCAGAGAAATAGCATACCATATCCAGCTGCACCATACTCCAGGCCATTGGCACAGCTTCCACCAAAACACAATTTTTCAAAAATTGCTCAGCACAAATGGCTCCTAAACAATGAGCTGAGGAATATGAGTATAAGAAATTAGGCTGCACAAGTAGTTTTAAGTGACTTGTAATGAAGAGAAAAAACAGGGGAGAGGAGAGGAGAAGAGAGGAGGGGAAAATGAATGTGCTCAGTTAGAAGGTTCTGAAACTCCAACAAACTCATTTTCAAGAAAATCAGTAATAGAATAGCCAATTTTTCTCATATCTATGGAAGCAATCTATTTACTAGGCCACCTGGCATCCCCTGGATAAAAAGGAACATACTTTTTCTATTATAAATGGAAGAAAAAAAACTTTTAGAAGGACAAGAAGCTAACAGTACCTCTCAGATGAGATGCTTCTTGAAAAATAAAGTTTCCACCCATTCCTTAAAGGTCTTTTCTTCTCTGTAAATACATAAATACAGGATTTGAATGTTACATTTGCATTTGCCATCTATAAACTCAAAGAAATTGTGGATGCAAGGAAGCTTTGAAGCCTCTCTGCCTGGGGAAATACTCGTTTACAATTTTGAAGGCAGCAAAGAAGTTTTTTTCCCCTTTCAAGTTTCATTATATAAACCCAAAGAAAAATCACTTGGTGTTCCTCATCAGTTGCTTTCCAGAATCCTTGAAAGACTAGATGATCTTTAAAAAAGGAGGAATGGTATACTTATAAAAAAGTTACTGAGTAAGGCATAACATCTCTTTTAGTATCTAATTAAGAATTCTCTGAGAAAAGTCTCTCATCCCAAAACAAAACAACAACAACAAATAAGCTAAAAAACACAGCTGTCATAGCTAATCAGTACACCTGTTGCTGTGTGATAGTTTTACACCCCACTGTGGTTAAAAATATCTGTTCTAGGGAAGCAAGTAGTCTCTGGCCTCACTCTCACTGAGCAAGGTCAGCTAGGTCCCCCTCCTCAAATTCTAGGTATACCCTTGAGGAACCAGGTTATCTTTCCCTAATACCATCATCTCAAGCCCCCATCCTGTATGGTCTCCTTACTATTGGCCATGAGTGACTAGCACTCCAGTTCTGTTTAATAATTAACATCAATTAGTTTTTACAAAGGGCTTCAGGGATGGGGATCCTGTGGCCTCCAGGCCACATGTGGCCTTCTAGGTCCTTAGGTGCAGCCTTTTGACCAAGTCCAAGTTTTACAGAACAAATCCTTTTATTAAAGGGATTTGTTCTGTGAAGTTTGGATTCAGCCAAAGGGCTGCACTTGAGGGCTGCATGTGGCCTTGAGGCCTCAGTTTCCCCACCCCTAGGCTATTCCTTCCAAGATATGACAAGAACAGAAGAATGAATATTCTCTACCCCCACTCCCAAAGACACACCCTTTCCTATATCATTTCTGTCTTTGGGAAGAGTAGTCTCAGACTTAATGTAGCTTTTACATTGCACTGATCCTACTGAGTTCATGTCCAAAGGTGGCATTGATGACAGCTGAATCCTTGTCTCTGATTCTATTGGGCTGGGTCTAAAAGCTTGCCACATGCTCTGCTGAGCATTCAAGCAGGGATGCCTAAAAAACATGTCTTGGGCATGACTACCAAACCTTAGGTGGTTCATTCTCTTGACCTCAAAATTCACAAGTTCATGACCTCCATATTAATTTTCTTTACATCAAACAAAAGAAGAAGTGCCAACACCAAAAACCAAGGCCACATGATGATCCTGGATGAAGACAACCTAAAACTTCTTTCCTTGTGGTGCTATCTTCCTTATCTCACAAGAACATAGTTGTATAGAGATAAATCAAAACCAAGAGAAGCAGTCAAAACAAGAGAAAGAGGACAAGGTCAACCAATGCCTTTTGAAGATGACCCTAGTTCTAGTTCTGCAAATGCCAGCCAATCAAAGATGCTGCACTTCATCACCTGGTTAGCAGATCAGAACCAGTTACAGATTGTCCATGCATGCTCCATATTTCTCCAAAACACTTCCATTACACACTGTCATGACTCTCCAGAGGCCTCTTCCACAAAGGGAAATTGTATTACTAATCCTGTGCACATGCTCATAAGAACTGGGCTCCACCATTACAGTTATAAAAAGCCACTCAGTATGACATAACATCTCATTTAGCACCTAAGTAGTAACTCCCTGAGAAAATTTTCCTATACCAAAACAAAGAATTAAAGTATTCACCATCAAAATCAAAGCTTTTATAATTAAATGTACCTATTACTATGTGATAGTTTCACTGTCCACTATGGTAATATTTGTCCTATTGTTTATTGAATATATCCCTGATTTATGGATGTGATGAATCTATTTAGCTGCTTTGGAATTTATAAAAGATAGATAGGTAGATAGATAAATAATAAATCAAGCCTATATTTTAATTCTTCAGTGTGTGTGATGTATACATATATGGCTCATATTACTCAATGAGGTTATGAACACATATATAAATGCACTTACATGAAAATATACATACACACATACAGACGTACTTCAATATGAATGAGTATGTATAGCTTCCAAAGCAACCAAATAGTTAATATGTGTAAATACATATAAATATATACATATACCTATACATATATCTATACAGCTTTACAAACTTTGAACACATCTATAAATAAATCATATGCAAACAATAGGACAAATACTTTTAATCATAGTGGTGAGTGAAATTGTCACACAGAATAACAAACAGGTGTACTGATGATCTGTAAAGCTGTCATTTTGAGGGTAGCAGTTTTAATTCTTTATTGTGGGATAGATTTTCCTCAAGGAATTTTTAATTAGGAACTAAAAGAGATGTTATGTCTTATTGAGTGGCTTTTTATAAGCATAACCTCCTTCCTTTTTAAAGATCTTCAGCTAGTCTTTCAAGAATTCTGGAAAGGAACTCATGAAGAATGACAAGTAATTTTTCTACAGGTTATATAACAAAACTTGAAAAGGGAAAGCTGCTTTTCTGCCTTCTATCGCAGCAGGCGCCTAAAACACCTCTCTGTGTGTCTCTCTGTCTCTCTGTCTTTCTATCTCTTTCTTCTCTCTCTCATACAAACACACTAAACATATGTATATGTATATGTGTGTGTGTCTGTACCTATAGAGATATATATCTCCCAAAGCAACAAAAAGGTGTGTATATGAATATTTGTATATGTGCAGATAGATACATACACATTTACGTGCTTATACATCTGTGATCTCCTTAGTACATTTACTCCCATCAACAATGTAGACCATAGACAATTTCTCTTGCTATTCAACCTTTTTCCATGTCTTCACAGTGAAGTCTACTGAACATGCTGGGGCCCTTGAAGTATTTTAACATTATGTGGATATCAATAGAGCACATAATATTATTAATAAGGATAATAACAATACCTACCATTTATATAGCATTTTATGGTTTGCTAAGTATTTTATAGATGTTTCCACTTTAAGAGTCTTACAACAACACTATAAAGTAGTTGCAATTATTATTCTCATTTTACAGATGAAGAAACTGAGGCAAGTAGAGGTTAACTGATTTGTCCACAGTCACAATTAGTAAACATCTAAAGACAGGATTTGAATTCAGGTCTTCTTGACTCCAATTTCATCATCTGATACATTGAATCACCTAGCTATCTATTGCAAGAGATCCTTGTCATGGAGTGTAGCCTCCAACAAGATCATGGACAGAAGAAAATCCACAAGAAAATCTCAAAGATCCTTGCCTCATGAGAATCAGTTTTCTCCATGCAGTATATCGTAGCTCTCATGATATTTTAAAAGTTTAAGAGTTTTTAAAATTCCTAATAATTAGATATATCTAAATAAGATCTGTCCATCACTCTGTTCCATTATATGACTGGCTCATCTACTTTTCAAGCCAAGTCCCATTGGTGATATATTTTGCAATGCTTCTAGTGCACATTTCTTCAATGCTAATATTTTGCTGCTTGCCCCCACCCACCACACATTTATTCATTGTGTTTGAGTGACCTACAACTTCAAATCTTTGGAGATTGGGGTAGTCCATATTTGATAGCCATATAGCATCAATGGAAAGAGAAAATTGGTGCTGAAATGATGGGCCTTTTTCTCTCTCTTTTTTTTTTTCAGGAAAAGCTTAGGATAACAGAAAGTGCTATGCAGTTTTTCAAATGCAATCTAGCCTATTCTCTAGCTCCTATTAAATTATTGACCCCTTACACCATAAATCTGAAATATCTGCCCTCAAGATATATACAGTGATGGACAACTCTATGAATTCTCTATCCAAGTGCATATCATATGCAATCTTCATAAGCCTTGGCTTTTTCTGTATGTCTGGTTAGGCTAATCTCTTTTATACTTTATTTGGCTTGTTTGTACATAGTCATTTGCATGCCATCTTCCTTATTACGCTGTGAGGTCCTTGAAAGCAGAAGCTTTAGTTTAGCTTTCTTTTTATCTCTAGCACTTAGCACAGTGCCAGGCATGCAGTAAACACTTAATAAATGTTTGCTGACAGGTCTTGACTAATGGCCTCTCTGAGTTTCCATTTCCTTATCTGTTAAATAATGAGATTGAATTTGTTTAGGCCCCTTCAAGCTCTAAAATTTCTACGATGAGAAGAAAGTTTCTTTCTGACTCCAAATGAGTGATCTTCCCTGGTTTTGCCACACTTCATTATTCCAAATGGCATGAAATTCATTAAATATTTGTGAGTTCTACTATAATTTATTAAAAATTTTCAAAGTAAAATCAATATTAACTAACTTTAGTTTAAAAATATGTATAGTCTCAAACCATATTTTAGGAGGGAGAAAGGCTTTGTTAGCAAGTCAAATCATTTTTTACATTATTTATATTTTCAATAGTACCTGCCACAGGGCTTCACATACATTGGAAACAGAAACTCCAGAAACATTCATTTATTGATTAATTGAGCAAGAAGGCATTATAACACTGATAAGATTTAGAATTACATTACCTAGAAATGAATGCTTTTCAGCAGTGTCTGTTGTTAGATAGAAGCATCCGTCATGTAGGCAACAAATTGTTTCAATGTAAGTCTTGGCTAAAAACAGCAGAGTAAACCCATGTTCTGACAGAGTCAGATTTTCTGAACTTAAAGAACCAAATCCCTGGCAGGTCAATAGAGTTTCTTACATTTCTAATGGACCTAAACTTAAAGGTCAGTCTCCCCCACTTTTTAAAGACCCCACTATAAAAACTTAAATTTACCAAATAGGTGGTATTCAGTTTGCAAAACAATTCACTAGAGGGTTCCTTCAAAATACTGTATCACCTTTAACCACTTAAAATATCAGGCATTTTACAGAAAAACATCAAACTGATTTACACATGACTTTTTATGAACACATCTTCTTTGAGGTACTTTGGTTGTGTCTATTTTCTTGAATGTAAAAAGGTCTTTTCAATAAGATTTCAGAAACAGTGTTAGCTGCCCTGCTTTCTTGGGAGTGCAGAGAAGGTTAATAGCATCTGCCTTCACATTTTTAACTCAGTTTATATGGGTCATAGACTTATCGAATATTAAATATGGAATTCCTTCTTAGCCTGTTATCCAGCCCAATCATTCAGTCAATCAAACATTTATTAAGTTCCTATTTTGTACTACACACTATATTAACTACTTGGGAGCAAAAGCAAAGCAGTGCCTGCCCTCAAGTACCATCCAAAACAGGAATGTTCTCTCAAACTTCCCAAACAAGAGGTTATTATCTGGAAGGCCTCTGGTAACAGGACATCCAATGCATTCCATCTTGAGAAGTATAGGACAATTTTCCTGATACTGATCCAAAAATCAGACTCCTTGTAACTTCTACCAGTTTAATCATAATTTTGCCACCTTGGGAAAAACATAACCTGTCTACTGTTTTCCCCAAATGACATACCTTCAGATATTTGAAGATAATGATTCCTCTTGTCTTTCCTCTCTCTCTCTCTCTCTCTCTCTCTCTCTCTCTGATTTAAACAACTCTAATTTCTTCAACCAATATAATGAAATGTCATGAACTTGATCACTACCTTTTTAGATGCATTACTGGTTATCAATACCCTATCTTTCCTCCTTCCAGGTGATCCTAGCAACCTGTGAGAGAGCAAAATCTCATTTCAGAGCCCATTAAGTGCTCTTGTCATGGAAGAACAAGTTACCCCCAAATGGGGACACTTGTTTTCTTACAAATTAAGTAATCAAGTATAAGAAGTTAGAACTACAAATAAGAACACAAGTAAACTTAATTGAAGGGCTATACTGTAGTATACCATGTAGGATCAAATGAGTTCACATATGTAAAACACTTTGCAAAACTTAAAGCACTGTATAAATTCTAATTGTTTATTATTATTATCACTACTTTCTAACACTATAAATAGCTCAACTATCTTCTCCTTACTATAATACATATTTATATTTTGAAATGCTGCCAGCTGGTATTAGTTTAGCGACTAAAGAGAATGAAGGACCTAATTTGGTAGAAAGGTTCCCTAATGAAGATCAGAAATGTGAATTCCATTTAGTCTGAGCTCTGTCCCTAACTTATTATGGGACCTGGGACAAATAACCTCTCTGTGCCTAGATTTTCATCATATATGCATTAGAAATAGTAACCTCTTCCCTCCTCTTCCCTTCCTCAAAGCTATTGTGATCTTCATCATCTGACAACATTTATTGAGCACCTAGTACATGCACAGTAGCACTGAATGGGATACTAGGCTTAGAAAGAAGCATACAGCATTGTCTCGGCCCTAAGAAAATTTATTTGGGAGACATAATATTCACATCAAAAGAAACAGCAACAGCATAGAGCAAGCACCTAATGACGGTATATAAATAATCTTAGTGTCATGAGTTCAAAGGAGGAAGAAATCACTATGAGTTTGGGTGGTTGGGGAAGAATTCATGGAGGAAGTGGAACTTAAATTAGTCCTTGAAGGAAGAGGATAACCTAGACAAGGTTAGAAAAGTGGGCTGGCAGAGCCAAGATGGTGGAGTAAAAGCAGTGACTTGCTTGAGCTCTCCCCTAAACCCCTCCAAATACTTGTAAAAAATGGATCTAAACAAATTCTAGAGCAGCAGAGCCCACAAAAAGACAGAGAGAAACAAATTTCCAGCCCAAGACCACCTGGATGGTTGATTGGAAAGGTCTATTGCACCAGGCTGGGAGAGGAGTACAGTTCAGCACGGGCTGCACAGGCAAAGACTGGGCCTCAGCAAACCTGGAGCAGGCCTCGGAGGACTGAATCAAGGGCAGTTATAACAGTTTCCAGACTTCTCAACCCACAAACACCAGAGACACCTTTGAAGGTCAGCAGGAAAGGTCTGTCAGACCTCGGTGAGAAAGGAGCTCAGTCTGGTCCCAGTTGGGGTGGTGGCTGCTTGGCTGCTTCTGGAGCTCTTGGCCCACAGACAGAGGGGGAATCAAGTGGCTGATTAGAGAGGGATTGCAGGGATCTCTTGCTTTGCTCATGCTTGGATCTGAGTCACAGTTCTGAGTGGTGCTAGGAGGAGCACTGGCATAGTTGAGCTTGTGGTGGTGGTAGAGAGGGAATCCTCCTCACAATTCCAAGGCAGAAAAGAGAGCTTGTGGTCACTCGTAGACCAGAGCAAAAGACAGCAAAGGACTAACTATCTCTCCTTTGATTGTACCACCTTGGATGAACTGAAAATTTACAGGTACCTAGAAGTATCTCTGAAAACAGCTGCACAAACCCCCTGAAGCTTGGGACAGTACATTCTATGCACTGGAAGCAGACCCCTACCTTAATAAAGAGTTTAAAACTCAAGTAATTGACTGGGAACATGAGCAAACTATGTGAAAAAGTCAGACCATAGGATCTTTCTTTGGTGACAAAGAAGATCAAAACATACAATCAGAAGAAGTCATAAAGTCAAAGCTCCTACATCCAAAGCCTCCAAGAAAAATATGAATCAGTCCCAGGCCATGGAAGAGCTCAAAAAGGATTTTGAGAAGCAAGTAAGAGAAGTAGAGGAAAAACTGGGAAGAGAAATGAGAGCAATGCAAGAAAATCTTGAAAAACAAGTCAATAGCTTGCTAAAGGAGACCCCCCCAAAAAAATACTGAAGAAAATAACACCTTAAAAAATAGCCTAACCCAAATGGCAAAAGAGGTCCAAAAAGCCAATGAGGAGAAGAATGCCTTAAAAAACATAATTGGCCAAATGGAAAAGGAAGTCCAAAAGCTCACTGAAGAAAATACTTCCTTAAAAATTAGAATGGAACAAATGGAAGCTAGTTACTTTATGAGAAATCAAGACATTGTAGAACAAAACCAAAAGAATAAAAAAATACAAGACAATGTGAAGTATCTCATTGGAAAAGCAACTGATCTGGAAAATAGATCCAGGAGAGAGAATTTTAAAATTATTGGAGAAAAGTGGAAAGGACATTGGGAAAGGAGAAAGAATTTTAAATGGAGGCACAGACAATAGAAATGGGCATGAAAGATTCAGGAGATGGTTAGTGGACCAGTTGGGTTAGAGCAGAGAGTTTATGTAGGGTAGTAGTGGGTGATCAATCAAGAAACACTTCTCACACAGCAACTACATGTCCTCAGGCACTTTAATAGGTATTAGGGGTACAAAGACAAAAATTAAACATTTCCTACCCTCACAGGTTGTGGTTTGTCCTGCGTTCTTAAAGAGGACCATGACATCAGGAATATGATGCCATTACTTGCAAGTGAATTGGATTTAAGTGAAGGAGGGTTGTGCAAAATCACCAGTCTCACTTTCTTCTCTGGAGTCATCCAGGCCCAGTGGACGGATATAGATGAGGACAACTGGCGATGGCTCTTCCTGCCCTCAAAGAATTTGCATTCTATCAGGGGAGACAATATATGCAGATATAAGTACATTTAAGATAGAAATAAAATAAATACAAAGCAATTTTTTTTTAGGAGGAAGGCATTAGCAGCTAGGGAGATCAGAAAAGGCTTCCTCTTACAGAGGAGAATTTTGCAATAGACTTGAGATCCTAAGAGATAAAAGTGAGAAAGGACTCCATTCCAGGCATGAAGGACAAACAGAAGGAAATAGAGTGGCCTGTCTGAGGAACAATTTGATGAAATAGGTTGGTAGCCAACTGAGGGTTTTTGCATGCCACACAAGGAGCCTACATTTTATGCTGTTGGTTGGCACTAGGAAGCCAGGTGAAAACGGATAGGAAAGTACTTTGAAAAGTGAAAAAAAAAAGCAATGCATAAATTTAAGTTGGTAGTATTATCATTGTCAAGGGGGATGGGGAAGAAGAAAGAAAAGGTTAATTCAGGTAAGAAACACATTCAGGTAGTGATGCATTCTCTTTTCCCTCTCTCAGAAGAGTTAATGACAGTGGAGTCTGCCAATTTAAAGCAGAAATGTTTCAAAACAAAAGAATCCAATTTACACAGCACACTTTAATAGTCAGCTAGTTTTATCAACAAAAGAGAAGAGACTATTGTCTCAACCTTCTTTCTGTTGTTTTTTTTTTCTTCTTCCTTCCCATACAGGAATAGAATGAGGATATTAAAAGAAATGTTAATGGGGCAAACCCAGGAATTTTCACTAATGTCTTAAAGAGGCTTTTATTGAATAGCAATTATGTGGAATATAAAATATACAGTATAGTTAGAAGAGCAACAACAATGAAATACTCCATTTGTGGGCTCTCAGTTACCTAGTATTGAACATTCATGGTTTCGATTCTACTACCAGAATTGATGAGTTCTAAAAAGCTATTTAGATATATTATGCTCCAGACCTGTGATTTTATTAGCGTAGGGATCTTTCCTCGAGGAATCTCTGTCTGCTTAAAGTTATTCTGAAACTTACAGTTTGAGAGAGTTACTAGGACTTTTGTTCAGTTGTTTCAGTCATGTCTGACTCTTCATTTGGGGTTTTCTTGGCAAAAAAAAACTGGAGTGGTTTGCCATTTACTTCTCCAACTCATTTTACAAATGAGGAAACTGAAGCAAACAAAGTTAAGGGACTTGTCCAGGGTCACACAACTAGTAAGTGTCTGAGACCAGATTTGAACACATGAAGATGAGTCTTTCTAACTCCAGGCCTAGCACTCTATCCACTGCACCACCTAGCTGACCTCTTGCCTAGGGCACTGAGAGATTGTTACTTGTCCAGGGACACATAGCCAATAAGTGACAGGCATAGAAAGCAAGTCTATTTAATTCAAAAGGTTACTTGAGGACAACACTTAGTAAATGTTCCAGGACCATATAAATGAACAAAAGTTCACTCAAAGACTGGTTGTCCAAATAACTAAGTCCAGACATTCTAGGCCTCAAGGCCAGTCTACATGATATTTCTCCATGTTTGTATTTGTAAGATATATGTATATACCTAAATCTATGTATGTATGCATGTAAATACAAACATATATATGCATGTAAACATATACCCTTCACATTCACATACATATATATCCACCTGCATGTGTATACCTACCTGTGTTTATACATACAACCCTCACACACATACACACACGTATGTGTATGTGTGTGCATGTGTATATATGAAAACAAACATTTATTAAGCATTTATTGCATTGCAGGCACTGAGCTAAGCTAAACACTGAAAGGTACAAAAACAAATAAAATAGTCTCTCTCTTCAAAGAGCTTATCTTTTAACAGGAAACAGAACATGAAAATATATAAGTATATACAGAACACATAGAAAAAGAATATAAGGTAGTTTGGGAAGGAAGGACTCCAGGAGCTGGGGAATTAAGAAAGACTGAATATGGAAGATGATACGTAAGCTGAATCTTGATGGAAACCAGAGATTCCAAGTGACAAGGGTGAGGAAGAAGGTGGACAGCCAGTGTGAAGGCACAGATGTAGGAGACTGAATATGGTATGTTTTGAAAAAGTAGGTCGGTATGGCTGGTCCATAGACTATATGGAAGGGAATACCATGATAAAAGACTACAAAGATAGGAAGGGGGTAGATTGTAAGAAATTTAAAAGCCAGAAAGGAGTTTGTATTTGATTCTAGAGATAATAGAGAGCCATGGGAGTTTATTAGCCTTTCTCCTTGCCAAAGTTAACCCTTCTTCATGTATCCTTCCTCCCATACTACATAGGGTAGAGTAGGAGGTTGAAGTAAAGGAGCTGTGAGATGAGAAAGAGGTGAAAAGGGAGGATTCACAAGGAAAGACCTTGACTGTCTTGGTAAAGCAGAAGGGAAAAGCTTTAGCTAAAAGTGTGGGAGGGAGATGTTGCGTGGACCTTGAGGAGAGATAAGTTTATTCCAAATATACAATAATAAGGTGATTTGCTTACACTTTTAGGTTTTTACTATACATGTCAATGCAATTTAGGGCTAGTGAAGATAAGATCATTCATATACGATATCTGAAATGAAGTTTAGGGAATTAACTTCAAAGAACCCTTTCCCTATATAATCCATTAAGAAGAATTATTGCTAATGTAATTGGAAGTAATCAACTGAATCAATTGATCTGATCTACCTACAATACAACCCATGAACCATATATAGAGGTGAGTTCAGCTCCCTTGGCCATGCCTAGGAAAGCATATGGAAGGGTTTATTACTGAACTACTTATGCTTCTATGCATTAAGCGCCTCCCACTCTTTAAAGGAAGAGACAACTTCTATTCTTGTCCTCTCTTCTTCCTCTCTAGAACAAATGCTGTGAAATTCTTCTCTGTGACTTCCCCATGAAGGGTGGGGGAAGAGAGGTTCCTCTCTCCCTAACACCTATGGTGGCTATAGGATAGCTGGAGTGTGACTGTCTAGGATCTCCCAAAAAGAGTCTAGATCTATACCATCCATTGAGTAGCCTTCTAGACTCTTTTTGGGAGATCCTAGACACCAGCCAAAACTAAGTTACCCTGGGACTCCGGGGTATAAAGTATAAAGAGCCAGAGAATGTGAGAAAGAACCCGACTCTTTTCTTAAGGGGCCAGGCTCCCACAGGTCCCACTAAATACAGTTGACATGAGGCCACAGCCAGAGATCCCTCAGTGAGAGAAGATAAATGTCTCACTCTCCATTGTCCCATCAGGTCAGTCTGTTGTTACACTAACAAATAACAAATCAAACAAGTTTCTGTGAAAGTTTTTCTACTGATCTTTCCCCAACGCCTGGTGGAAATACAAAATAATTTGTAAAATGTCAATACAACAACAGGGAAGAACAGAGATATGAGAATATAAGCTGGTTGGGACAGAGAGACACAGAGAGAGACAGAGAGACAGAGAAAGAGAGAGAGACTCAGTCCCTGAATAATCAAAAGTAGCTTGTATTAAAATCCAGCAGCCCTGGCTGACTGGTCACACTCTGTTTAGAGTCCTAGAACATTAGAATTAGAAGGGACTTTAGACATCATCTAGACTAGTTTCTTCATTTTACAGAAGACACTGCGGTATAGGTAGATGAAATGAAAGGCCAAAGGTCACAGAGCTAGCTCCTGGTACAGACGGTAATAAAACCCAGATTTTTTGACTACCATTCCACTGCTTCTTCAAATACATTTCAAATTCCTGACCCTGACACTGGAGGATTCTGTCTGGATCTCAAGGAAGATCATATTTCTAGAGAGGAATAAGGACAGATAAACAATGGTTATATCTGTTTCCTAGCACATGCCATGGTATTTAAACATTTTCACTTTAATTTATTATTAAGAAAATATGGATATACTATTTCAGGTTTGAATCTAAACGCTCATTAGCAGAACCTTGTTAATAAGACCTTATGGCAAAGTTATCAGAACAAATGCAGAAGACTCCCATCATGCTGTCAGGGAGATGGAGAACAAATGGTCATTTCACATGAAGGTGATTGGGAAGTAGAAGGAGGAAGGAGGGCATCTCCTAAATAGGCTTCTGCCCCCTAGCACTGAGAAATGATTGAAAAACAAAAGTGGAAAGGTGGAAAATTTTTCCTTATCTTTCTTAGTTATAAACCCTCTGCAAAAGGAATTTACTAGGGCTGAGTTATACTTCCAAAACTGAGGCCTCCCTTCCCAGTGAAAAGCTTCTTGCTTCAGTCAATGCACAAGGAGAGAAAGAGAAGGCCTACCCTATGTTCCTGCTTCTCCCCTAGCTTGCTTTTAGGTTGTGAGATGGAAGCAAAACCACCCTGTCCTTCTATTTCTCTACTAGAAAAATTATGAACTCTCCAAGTTGAAATATGAAATAATCAAGCTAATGCCCCCTCCAAACATGTGATAGTTTCTCCAAAATATCATCCCTCCTCTCTGCCTACATGAAGGACAGATAAATTCTTTCCTAAAACTTGGACTTTCCCTTTTTTTTTGTTTATGATAGCTCAACCTTTAGAATAATTAGATTCAAAAGTTAGAGCTGAAAGGAACCTTAGAGATCATTTTGTTCAACCACTCATTTTACAGATGAGGAAAATGAGGACCAGGGAACTCCAATCTAAGAATCAGAATTTTTTGGAGATTCTATGAACAGTCACCTCTTTCTACCAACACCAAGACAATATGAACAAGCTGTATTAGGAAGGTTTTAGGTTGGATTTAAGGAAAAAGAACAATCATAAAAATTGACAGATGCTAACCACTGCCCAGGAATATGGTGTTGTCAGGCCCTCTGGAATTTAAAAAATATAATAAATCATAGACTGGCAGAGTTGTAAAAATTCTTAGAGATCATCAAGTTCAATATCCACATTTTTATGGGTGAGAAAACTCAGGCTCTGAAAACGGACATGGCTCATTTTTTGATAGCTTTGGTACCATGGTTTATGTGTAGCTGTGTGAAGATTCAAGAAAGAACTATACAGTTAGCTCTTCCATATCACAAGGATTATGGACACGGTACCCCCTCCCAATCTGGAAAATAAATGTAAAATTTTTTGGTTCTCAGTTGTTACAGAGAAGAAGTTTGAATTTTACTTTTTCTTTTGTAGGGTGTTTACAATTCCTTTTTCTAAAATTTGGGTTAAGTATTTGGTCATAGGCTCTGTGTTGTCTGTTGGCCTTCACGTACTGTCTGTGGCTTTTGCAAAACTCCCAAAAAATTCACATTTAATTTCTTATGCCAACCCATGATACATCAAAACTGTGATGGGAAAAGTCATGATGTGGAAGAGATAACTGCATAACCTCTTTGGAATTTATACATATTGAGTCAAAAGATGACATAACTATTGCAGTATAAATACAGAAAAAAGATGGCTTATTTTCAGCTTCCTTACCTTTTCCTTCTGAGATAGATATAACTTTTTATTGTTCCATTATTCCTTCATAGTCAGTGAGTCAGCTAGCATTTAAGTTCAATTATGTCCCAGACATTGTGCTACATGCTGTATACATTATGCTAAACTGCTAGAGTATATATCACGTATAAGGTAGTATGTAATACATTTATTGTTATGTGTTTATTAAGCAGTTACTATTTGCCAGGCACTGTGCTAAGTGAAACTGATATGTATATGTGTACACATAGATACATACACACACACACACACACACACACACACACACACACACAAATGTTACATAATATATTTTTGTATTTCATTTTTTCCAGAAGCATTAAGTAACCTAATTTAGCCATGTTATTTGGAATCTCTTTCAAGAATTTTTTTTTGTGTGTGTGGAAAATACAGAGTAGGCAACCCATTCAGCAAACAATAATTTATTATCGTGAATAATTAAACTCTGTTCCACTAAAATTGCAATTGTATATTTGTGCCTCTGGTGCTCTTTAAATCCTCCAGAGAATATAATCCTGTTGGAGAGGAAAAAATTTAACTTTGCAATGGAAGCCTTTTAAATTATTTGACTAAAACACACACATTACAGAAAAATAAACAAGTATTTGTTGTTGTTTGGGGACAGGAAGATTTCTTAGCAACCACCACACACATAGTGGATATTAAATAAATGTGTTAAATTGAATGAAATATATTGTACATCCTCTCAAATACTAAGAAAATACTCTGTAATATATGCAGTAATATTCCACTTCTATTTGGTAATTGTGTCTGAATTAATATACTATCAAAAATTTATTTAAAGCTCTTATCTATAACCTAGAAAAATTTACCTTAGTGGGAGAATATGTAAATAACATAAAAATCTGCATTCTCATTCAGCCATAAGGTCCCTACAGTCCAGTATTTTCTGACAATAGCAACATAAAAAGATTGTATAAAGACATACTCCTTAATGTGAACACTTTCTTAAAACTGAATGGTTGCAGACTGTCACTCAAGATGCAACCAACAAACAAAAAAAGATTAACTATTTAATATGCCAATAAGAAAATAATGGCTACATCTTGATTATTATGGAATTCTGGAGAGAGACTTGGAATTAAATGACATTGAAAAAATAAATTTTAGAGAGACACCTATGTTCAAATCTCAGCTCTAAAATTTACTGAGACTTTTCTAAGGCTCAACTTTCCTTATCCATGTACAATGGAAATGATAATATTTATACTACTTACTTGACAGGGTTGTTTGAGGACATTTTATAAATGTTACCGGATGATATAAACATAATTTGCTATTATTCTGTGTTTTCTCCTGGTTATCATAACCAATTGTCACAGTCTCAAGAGAAGGGCAAATTATTAACAATCATATCTAAGAACACTCCAAATCTCTAAGAGTAAGAGGAATGTAAGTCAAAATAACTGAGAAGTTTCCCATTTCTTCCAGCAAATTGGTAAAGCTGACAAAAGTCAGGAATAGTCAACGTTGGAGGGACTATGCTAAGACAGACGTATTAATACACTGTTCGTAGAGCTGTCAATTGGTACAACTATTCTGGAAAGCAATTTGGAACAATGAAAACAGATTAACTAAAACGTCCATACCTAGATCCAGAGATTCTACTGATGGGGATATATCCCAAGGAGGGCATTGACAAAAAGAAAGTCTTTGCATAAACAAAATATTTATAACAGGACTCTTTGTGGTAGCAAAGAACTGGCAACAAAGTAGAAGCCTATAGATTAGGGAATGACTAAACAAATTTGGTACATATGGGTAATGGACTATTATTGTGCTATAAGAAATAAGGCAGTAATAAATACAAAAAAGCATGGAAAGGCTTACATGAACTGATTTAAACTGAAGTAAGCTAAGTCAGTAAAACAACTGACACTGTCACAAAAAGTACAAAGAACAAGTAAATCCTCAAAGTAGAGATATGAAAAAATACTTCTTTTTCCTTTGCATAAATAGGGGCCAATAAGTGTAGGGTATAGAACATTACATATAAACTCAGATTTGTTTGATGAATTCATTGGTTTTCATGATTTTTCCCTCTTTTTTCCTATTTAAAAATTATTTATTAAAAGGGATGGCCCTCTGAAGAACAGGTGGGATAGAGAGATATAGGGGGAAATCTGGGTAACATAAAAACCAAAGGTATAAATAAAAATTTATTTTAAAAATTGCCCTGTAGCATGGAGACTTTTTATTTGTGGATCCCCATCCCCAAACACAGTGTTTTGTAGACAATAAATGTTCATAAAATATTTGTTAAACTGAGTTGAACTGATCTTCATGACATCCCAAAGTACCTTCCAAAGAAAGTTCATCACAGAATCAATGAAGAAGCTAAGCATGGTATCTTTTGGCTTCTATAGACCTTGAAATGATAAGCAAATAAGAATATAAATAACTATGAGGGTAGATGGATAGAATGTCAACAGACACTGATGGAGAAGAAATTTAAGGAGTCTGGAACAATGTGAGCAGTCACAGAAAAAAAAGCAAAGTACAAGGGTATTTGGAAGAAAAGTATATAGTCACATTTGGTTGCAGTGTAGAGCATGTGAGGAGGAAGTAATATAAGATAAAGCTGGAAAGATGATTAGAAGAAGACTATGGAAAGCTTTGTGTGCCAGGCTAAAACATATGAAAATGTGAGAAAAAAAACTGGCAAGTATTACTGGTAATATAACACGGTACATCTTCATAGTCACACAGTTGTTTTTATTCAATAGGTAGTTGTGAGCAAGTAGCAGAATGACATGGTTACTTAAGAATAAGGTCAGAATATATAAAATTTGGTAAATTACTGGGTATATGAAATAACGGAAAAGGAGGAGTTAAAAAATGGATATAAGGTTACAGAAGCATGCAAGTTGGGGAACTGAAGTACCATTGACAGGGACAAAGAATGAAGGAGGAGCAGTAAGTAGGAAAAAAATGGTAAGTGCAGGTTTAAACATCTTAAACTTGAAGTGCTAATAAAAATGCTAGGAAGATAGTTAGAAATACTAGTCTGGAACTTAGGAGAAATGTCAGGCCCTGAGACAGAGAATTAGGAGTCATCCGCATAGCAGCAAGGGGAAATACAGTCTTGTGGATGAGTAGAGAATTAACCTCGAGTCAGGAAGACCAAGATTCCAGTCCTCTCTGATGACCTATACTGTCTGTGTGACTCTAGGCAAGTCATTTAATCTCTCAGGACTCCAGGCAGTTCTCTAAGATTTTAGATTGCAGGGAAAGTGCTGTGGTAAAGGGAATTTCCTATTCCAAGATTTCTGTATACCAAGGAGTCCCGTTCCTATTCTATCCCAAAGTAGTAATGATAGCTGAAGCCATGGGAGTGGATGAGATAACCATAGAAGATTGTTTAATGAGAAAGAGAGAAGATTATTTTTATTTCCAGGAAGGATTGGTTAAAGAAGTAGGGGAAAAAAATCTGAGCTGTATAGTGTTACAAAAGCCAATGGAGTAGAGATTTTGAAAAAGGAGGAAGTGGTCAAATGTGACAAATGTCATTGAAGAACCAAGAAGAATGAGGATGCAGAGAGAAAGATAAGAAGACAATCATTTTGAGAGAGCAATTTCACAACTCTCCGTGATAAGTTTGCGAAGGATTATTATCCCTGTTTTGAAGTTGAGGAAACCAAGGTTTGGAGAGTCTCAATGTTGCCTAGTAAGTAAAAGAATGAGGACTCAAACTTAGATCTCATTATTATTATTTAGAGCCAGCTAGGTGACACAGTGGATAGAATGCTAGGTCTAGAGTCAGGAAGATTTAAGACCAAATCTGGCCTCATGCACTTACTACCTATGTTTCCTTCGGTAAGTGGTTTAACTTCTATTTGCATCAATTTCCCCAACTGTAAAACGAGGATAATAGTACCCACCTTATCAAATGAGATAATATTTGTAAAAAAGCCTTAGCACAGTGTCTGGCATGTAGTGAGTGTATGTAAATGCTAGCCATTAATAGTTATATTAATAATGGTTATTGTTAATGGATACAAATAATAATTCTTATTGGCTATTAATAATTGTCAATAATAGTAATGATTATTATCGGCAATTAATAATAGATTTTGATAGCTATTATGTTCATGTAATACCTGTTATTAACATTGCTAATAACAACAACTAGCATTTATATACCACCCTATGGTATGCAAAGTGCTTTATAGGTATTTTTCATTTGTTTTCACAAGAACCCTAGAAGGTAGATGCTATTACTATCCTCATGTTACACCAACCACAAATATCACTTTCACAATTGACTTTCTTCCGTTGTAGTGGGTTTTACTTTTATAATTCCACTAACTGTGATACCTTTTTTCCCACAAAAGCATCAGACATCAGCCACTTACTAAGATGGGTTTGATCTTCATGACAATAAATGTGTTTGTTTGTTTGTTTGTTTGTTTTTTTCACTTTTCCCATATGCCAGGAGAGAAAGTTTGCCAGAGCTAACCTTTAGGCAAAAGGCATGTGCCTTCCCATTGTAGCTTCGCTTTTGAACACATTGGGGCACAATGTTATTTATCTCATAAAATGTCTCCAAGAACAAGAGTTCATTGATATATAATGTCTTATTTATAAGCATGTCCTTGGGCTTCAGATGCTGCAGTTTTATTGCTGACAGTAAACTTTAGTCGTGGTTGCAAAGCATTTGAAATGCCTCTTCTAATCATTACTTTCTGCTCATAGCATACAAATTATAGTTAATTCTGAAGCTAAATTAACCTTTTCAAGTCAGCTGGCACTGGGTCTATGAATTCATTTAAATTGTGTGTATGTGTGTGTTTGTGTGTGTGTGTGTGTGTGTGTGTGTGTTCAATGGCCAAGTCAACAAACATTAGGTACATATTATAGGTAAGGCTACAATATGCTGGAATAGATAGAAGGCTGACCTTGGAGTCAAGAAAAACCTGCTTCTGATACATAGTACCTGTGTGACCATCAAGAAGTCACTTAAGCTTTAGTTCTTCAGGTAATTCTCTAAGATTATAAACTGCAAAAAATAAAATTGATCAGGTTCATCTGTGTAGCAAATTTCTATATAGGAATTTCCCCACACTGAAGGAATTATAGGTTCATAATGGAGAAAAAAAAGCAAGGCACAGAGTAATAATCTATATAGTTTTAAACTATGTTATTTGCAGTAGCAATTCAAATTCAGCTGAAATTACATGTTTTACAAAGTACTCACTACTCACAATCATGAGAAGTAGGTAATACAAAAATCATTCTGATTTACAGATGACAAAACATAATTGTAAAGAGATTAAATGATTTGCCCATGATCACACATATAATGAAACAAGTCCAAGTGATTCCAATTCTAGCACTCTTATCTATATCATACTGCCATCCACAATAATGTGAGCTGCTGCTATTATTTTTATCCTCTACAAAATTCTACTCCAATATAATAAAGAGATTACCTCTAGATTCCTAAAGGCTATGATAATGGAAGTAATCTGTAGCAGGTACTACCAGTTTCATAAAGTTTCAAGTAAGGACTCAGTGACATATACGTGTGTGTGTGTGTGTGTGTGTGTGTGTGTGTGTGTGTGTGTTTTCAAAGAACTTGCCTAGCTACATTTGGAGAGGCTCATTACCAGGTTGGCAATAGGATGATTTTTTTTTGGGGGGGGGAGGTTTGTTTTGTTTTGGTTTTGGTCATGTAATTCACTAAGGCACGGAAGGGTTGTAATCTGAATTGTTCAAAGGAATATTCATGTTGAAGAAATCACAAATCCTGGAAATATCCAAGAATTGTAACTAGTAGTTATAAGAATAATGAATAATAACTGAAGGTCTCTAAGGCCCCCTCCCTCTTTATAGCCTTCTGTGATTTCATTCTATGATTCTTTAGCTCCAGCCATTCTCCTTCATGGACAGTTCAATACCCTTCAGAACTTTGAATCTAAATACCAACAATTCTTCCTAGATTAAGTCCTGTTTTCTAGGTATTTTGGTTTTGGAATGGACCTGTATTTTATTGGTATTAGGAATTCCCCATGGGAAAAAAAAAATATCCTCTACCCATGCAATTCAAAGTCTTCTGGAGGTGTCTGGAACATTTGAAAGTTATGTGACTTCTCCAGGGTCCTAAAGCTAGTATTATTCAGAGGCAGTAAGACTTGAACCCAAGAAATCCTGACTTGGATACTGGCTGTCTATGCACTGTACCTTGATGCCTCTCTCCAGGTATAATCAGCTATTATTAATAGTAACAAAAACAGGTCATATGTATAATGGGATGGGAGAGAGGGTGGGAATTGGCTAAGCCTCCACCTGGATATTGTGCATGCTCTAAGGACTGGACTATCCTTGGCCAATCCTCCCATTATAGAGCACTTCACAATTTAGAAATCCCTTCCATCATAATGAACTTGGGAGGTAGATAATGGAAATCCAGTTTTTAAGCTATTTAAGTTTAAGCTTAAAGACATTTAAGATTGCACTAAGACTTTTGGAACACCCCATTTTATCATCATCATTATATTAAAAAAAAAAAAAGAAACCGACTCAGAAATGTTAATTTCCTAAGGTCACACAAATTCAGTAGCAGAACCAAGAGAAAAATCCTGGTCTTCTCACTTGACTCCCATAGCATACTAGACACATTTACAACATTTGGATCAGTCCCCAGCCTACAGTAGATTCAAATCACAATCACTCAGCAAATGAGTTCTTTGCTTTTCTAATTTGACTTTTTAATGCCATGTTTTAGGGAAATTAAGTTATTAAATTGTTCTATCAAATTATTTCCTCCATATTAGAAACAAAAAGGCAGATTCATAACCTATATAAATAACTTTAGACTTCTGTAAGAGTCACAGAGGATTTAGTCTAGCTAGGACATTTCACCTAATCAGGGAACTACTTTTCTCCCAAAGTATTTGAAAGTGAGAACTTCTGTGTACACAAAGACCTTATGGAGCCTTGATTTTTAAGGGATCATTTAAAAAATCATCCTAATTAAAAACAATATTGTCCCATATTGTTTGAAGATTATGAACCACACTGAATTTGAGAAAAGGAACAGGTATCACAAGATTTGTTTGTTTGTTTTTAAGGGACTATGTGCATTTCAGCAAATATGGATACTTGGAGGGAATGAGTCAATTGTCATTTAGTTAAAGCACAAAATCCTATTTGTGTTTTCATTCTAAATTTCATTGATCACTGACCTACACTGACTTCCACATGGAAATCTATCAGCTGGGTTGTGGGGAGGGAACTAATTGACATCAAATAAATAAGGAGGAATATAGGGAGAGGCATATAGGTAAGAAAGAGCTACTGAGTCAATCCCTTCCTACTCCTATTCTGGATATAAAAGTATGAAATTATCTTCACACTGATTCCCAGGAAGTAACCTGAACTCTGCCATAGTATGCTTCTATTTCATTGGCTAAACTCTCTTATCTGAGAAGAGAATTAAAAATATCTATAATCATTTTTCCACTCCCCCTCCACTAATGGTTCTCCTCTGATGTGTAATATAGCATGAGCATCACTTTGGGTTCACAAATGCTATGCCATCAGGGCACAAGTTCTGGAAGAATCTATGAAACTAGAAAGGTTTTGAGTTTAATGTATGTCTGTTGACTGAAGATCAGCTCAGCTAAGTTCAGAAAGGCTCATCACCATGTTGGCCACAGGGAGATGATTTTAAAAAATTGTTATTTTTTAGCTACATATAGCAACTCTCAGGATTATCTATCAAGTAAAGAAGGGCTTATGACCTGTGAGGGTGGGGAGAATGCCCATAATGATACAATGCCAGCTCTTGGAAGTGTAATTTCGGTATATTAAGGAAAAACAACCCAGACTCAAGGCTCACCCCATGGACAATTGCCTTAAGTTACTACTCTAGATCCCCTAGACTGTTTCTTCAAAGTCAAATTGTCAATAATAATGGCTCCATGAGACTTCCAGAACTTTGTGCTTCTCATGATTGGCATCAATTCTTTCTATTCGAATTAAACATCTGGTAAGTGTGTCTTGTTGCTTACTTTTTCAAAATGTTTTTTCTTCAAAAGAGAATCATTTCAAATTAGGTAATTAGAAATGTCTTCAAGTAAATTTCTACTTCATAGCTTCTGCTATGAAACAAATTTAATTTTCATTCTGTTCATCAACAAACTTTTTTTTTTGGTGGGGGGCATTTTGGAAAAGGGAAATTTAAAATATATTTTTATTAGCACACATACATGTTGCCCTAACCTTTATACTGGTGACTTTCAAAGAATTTTGAAAAGAAACCACCCTTGATCTAAATAGAATCTTCCAAGATAACCTATTTGGAAGGAGATGATTTCTGACATGTTGCCATATACATTGTGTATGTGTGCATGCATTACAGAAAGAATAAAATGTTCAACTACTTAATGTTTTGTATAAGTCAGCTAAATGTTTCCAGAAAATAGAGTCTAATGAAAATGAACTTCAGGGAGAGAAGGCAAACAGATGCTCCAATTTGGCCAGGGTCATAGTCTCCATTTTTGATAACTTTACAGGATAGGCAAATGCTCTGTGGAAAATCTCCACCTTGCTCTAAGATGAACAATGAATTTACCTTCAAACAAATTGTTCCATGCTTCAGGGTGCTTTGTTAAACACTATACTTAAATTAAGCTTTTAATACATTTTTCAAAAATCATGATTCAAAAAGATACTAACAGAACAAGTTGTCAGTTTTGCTTAACTGTTTTTTTTTTCCTTTTTTGTTATCAAGGGAAAGTTCATTGGTTAGGGGAGAGGGTGAAAGGTATATTTAGAAATGACTGTGATGCAAAAAGTAGAAAACATCAATATCTATTTAAAATATTAGAATTAAAAATTTAATTAAAGATAAAAATTTTTTTAAAGGGTTAGAACAAGGAGTTGAAGTTATAACATTAAATGTAATAAGGATATATGTGAAATCCCAAACTTAAATAAAAAAAATTGGTATGATAATCATAAATGAAAGTGACCTAGCTGACCCAAAAATATATGGCTATTTTAGCAGTCTGCAAGCACACTCTGCAAGCCACAAAACGATGTGGTAGTCAAAAAGAACTAATGTGATCCCTCAGGAGAGCATAAGCTCCTTGAAGGCAGGGACTGATTTCATTTTTGTCTCTGCATCCTCATCATCTAGCACACTTTGTAGGTACTTATTAAATACTTGTTGAAGGTGAGTGAAATGGAATTCAATTGAATTAGGTTACTTCAATGAAACGTAGTTTCCTAAACAGAGAGGAGACAGTCCCGTTCTATTCTTCCCTTAATAAATCATACGTGGACTATTGTGTTGATTTTTCGGCATCACGTTTTAAAAGGCCATCGACAAAAGTCCAATGTCTAGAAGAGAGTGACAAAAATAATTAAAGTCTAGGAAATTATATCATATGTGAAGTGACTGAATAAACTATCTGGATGTATCTGGAAAATGTAAGATATTATTATTTTCCACTTTGGTTTTTTTAACTGAGAAATTATATTTTTATATTTCATCCACACTACAATGATTAATTCAGCTTCCCAACATACACAGATACACAAGCACAATCTCCCCAACATATTAAAATTGTAATAGAGTAATTCTGATTGCTCTACTTAGCTTGGATATAGGAATACACCAAGTATCTTATCATAAAGAAAGAAAACATGTGAAATTTTAAATCTAAAATTTGGATGAGAGCTTGATAATAATGATAGCATATTAACAAACTAATTTAAGGCTAACCAAACACTTTAAATTTAGTTTTTCACTACAAGCCTATGAAGTACATAGCATTTTAAGTATACCTAATAGTAAGTGCTATTATCATTCCCATTTTATAGATAAAGAAATTGAGGCTGAGAAAGATTAGGTGATTTACCCAGAGTCACAGGAGTAAAGAGAGTCTGAGAGAGATTTTGAATTCAGGTCTTTCTGACTCTAAAGCCAGCCCTCAGTCTGCTATGCCACACTACATCTGGAAGCAATAAATATGGGGTGAAAATAAATTTGGAAGGGATATTAATGAATGTGTAATCTTAGCATCTACTCAAAACAGGAGTTTACTCAACCAATAATCTGAAAGACATAATGAGTTTTAGGAAGGGCATAAATCATCAAGTCACTCAACCTGCCTGGGCCTCAGTTTCTTCATCCATAAAATGAGGGTTTGACTAAATGGTCTCTGAGGTCCCTGACAGCTTGAAATCTATAATCCTGTGAACAGATAACCTTTAAGACCCCTCCTAGCTCTGAATCTGTGATCTTATGGTCTTGGTATCATCCAATTCCTTTGTGAATATCCAAAGAGTAGGAAATAATATTTTCCATGTATATAACACTTTAGATTCTGAAAAGCATTTTTTCGTATACTGGCTCTTTATATCTTCATAATAGACCTGTAAAGTTGGTAGGGCAGGTATCATCTTCGTTTTAAAAATGAAGCAGCTGAGGCTCTGACAGGTTAAAAGATTCACCTGAGGTCACATAGGTAAGTGTATGGAAAAGGCAGAACTAGAATGCAGGCCAAGATTGCTTCTATCATCTGACATTGTCTCACTTGAATCACAGACTAATTCATGGAATTTAACAGTTTATCAAAAAATCGAAGAAGCATTTCCTCAAACTGGAAGGGACTGCTTGACAGAAGCAATAATCTAGTCCCTGCACCCATGCAAATTAGGTTCATTTTTCCTTAAAAGGTATTGAAATCATCCTCGAGTTCTGGTTGGCTCAGAGGATTAAAGATTCAGGCTGTTGTCATCGTTTCCTTATGATAGGAGTACAAAACAACCATGAGGAGTGCATGAGTTTCCTGACAATGCTCTGTTGATGGATCAGAATGGGCAATTCAGGAAAGGGAACTTCACTCAACTGAATCAATCTGAGTTGTCCTTGGTGCTGATTCACGTTGAATATCCTTCTGACATGGGTAAGTAAATCTCTTTTTATTAAATGTTTTGAAAGAAATGACTCATTTTGTTTGAATATCAAACCTAAACTACCAGAGAACTGGCCTCAGTCAAACCCAACCCAGAATGGAGATTATCTGTTCTAGCCCTCTGTCTTTAGATAGATAAGGTATTATGTAACAACATCATTTATAACTTGGGGGTCTGGAAATGCTGACCCTGGACAAAAAGATTCCAAGGAAATAAATTTGCTGTGGGGAAACATGAGAGGATAAGAGAATACCTTTCTTCTATTGCCAAAACCAACTGGCTCAGATAGGGAGCAGTGGAGAAAAAGAAGGGTGAAGTACTAGCATCTCTGATCCGCCTATGGCCTAATTCTTCCTCTATTACTTATACTTGCATAACTCATTATGCTCCAATGTGCTCTTGCAGAATTTTCAAGACAGGGAAATGATCTTATGTATCTTGCTTAGTGATTTATTTTATCATATCATCAGGTTGTATGGTCTCAGCTATATGATCCTGAAAATGTGTTGCCCTATGGATTCATTTATTGTTCTGAATTGTGACTTCATGAGGGTTTCTGTTTGGCTCAAGTCAACTACTTCTTTTAAAAGTTATTAGCTGAGGATGAAGAAGTATGCACACAGCAGCCTGGCAGGAAGACAGTGATGAAGTATGATTGGGTGGTTGAAGCCAACTAGATATGACTGCCAGCTATTGTGAATTGGTCTGATCATTTCGGAAAGCAATTTGGCAAGTGACCAAAGTGTCCATAACCTTTGACCCAGAGATCTCACTACTAAGTATATACATCAAGGAGGTCAGCAATGAAAAAGAAAGGTCCCTTATCCGACAACATATTTATCACGTCACTTCTTGTAGGAACAAGAACTAAAAACAAAGCAGATAGCTATCCAGTGGGGAATGGCTAAACAATTTGTGGTTCTGGAATATAATGGAATATTACTGCTCTGTAAGAAATAATGAATAGCATGAATATAGAGAAGCATGGGAAGACAGGAATTAAGGTAAAGTGAATCCAGCAGAACCAGGAAAACAATAGACACAACAACTACAATGTAAATGGAGAGAAAAATAGAAATGAAACAATTGGAACTAAATCCAAGAAATTATGATGAGCAAACTTGGGAGCCCTCCTTTCTTTTCAGAGGTACGAAAATCCTGGTTGTGGGACATTCAGGATGTCAGCCTTGGTTAATGTGTTGGTTAGTTTTGTTTAACTGTCCCCCCCCCCTTCTTACTCTTTGTTACATCAGATGGCTCTGTGGGAAAAGGAGGAAGGATACTGGGAAATTTAGGTAACATTTTTAAGAAAAAACAAAACAAAACAAAACTGTATGCTTCTTGAAGGCAGGGAGCATAGAATAGACTTCTCTTTCCTGCCCAGCACAAAGTAGGTGCTTAATAAATGTTTATTGATTGGTTGATCTATTGATTGAATGTAGGCACTCAGAATCATAGAATCAGAATTGAAATGGACCTCAGATGCCATGTAGGTCAAACCTACCAGAAGAAGAAAACCTTCCACAAAACCCTGAAGTGGTTATCCAGCCCTTGCTTGAAGACTTTTAGTGAGGTCAAATCTCTGACCTCTGGAGGCAGCCTATTCTGCTTTTTATTCCCTCATTGTTCGAATGTTTTCCCTGTAGCTAGCTGAGCGGAAATCTCCCTTACTGTACTTCCGCTTGCTTTTAGTTTTGCTCCCTGGGGAAGCAGAGCAAATCTAACCTTTCTACTGCCAGTTTGCCAGACGGCGCTAGTCCTTTACAATCGTGGGGTCATTTTAAGGAGATGGAGGGTGACTCTCTAGTAAGTCACATGTCTTGTGTCTCTGTGCCTTCACTCACTCAGACTCTGGGAACTTTTAAGGTCATGTTGGATCTAGATATTCAATTGAATTAATGTTGTGCTAACAGACACCCAGTTGTTTCCTATTTGCTCCCCCCATTAGATTTTGAGCTCCTCCAGGGCAGAGACTATCTTTTGCCTCTTTTTATATCCCCAGCACTTGGCATAGTGTCTGCTACCTAGTAGGTTTATTAAGTAAGGGAGTGACATAGTAACAAGCACCAGCACAGAATCAGGTTTTTTAAAGCATTTAATCAGAACAGAAATGGAAACATAAAATAATGGAAACATTTTAAGCAACTATTCCTCAAATGAACTAATTATCCCACTTCCCTCTTTCTCATAATAATTTAGGAAGGAAGGGAATTCCTCTAGGTTCCCTTCTACAAACTGACAAAACAACATGGATCCTAAGGCACTCTTGTCTAGAGCCCAAATGCATAGCCCATGAGTCAATATCTCGATGTTTGTCAACTCCCACATGCCATTCACAGTACTCCATCATCTTTCTGAAGTCTATATGACACATACAAATTTCCAAAATTTTACTGCCTCACATATTCTTCATCACTTAGGTATCGGCCTACATGCTTTGCCCAACTGGAACTTGGCCCTTTCCATGATCTGGGACTCGCTACTGTCTCTACAGCTTGGCTCAGATTGTCCTTACTCTTTCCTTCATCTTCTTGCCGAGAGAACATCTCATGTGATATATGAGAAATTGAAGTTCTGCATCTCTTTCCCCAGATCCAGACTTGGAGACTTAGGCCTTCATGAGAAATGTATTCCTAATTGGACACTGAGAAATGCATACTTGCCCTTGTTCAACTATTACATCCTTTTTTACATGATAGTTCTATACATTTTAGTTGCATGAGGGTCTCTAATTTGATGTGGGCAACTCTTTGTTCTAGTCATAAGATTATTCATCTATGTCCTTAAGGTTATACACCTTTTAGATCTTTATTATCATCATTATCAAAATCATTTACATGTTTATTATCTGTTGGTGTGCTGTACTATGTGCTATAGAAAGAGAATAAACCTTGCATTCCCTGCCAAAAAAAAAAAAAGTTACTAGCTTGCAGAGAGCTAGGTAGAAAGAGTATGGACAATCAAAGATGGTATCATGCTGTAGGATATTAGGAAAGTAAGAGAGTAGAAGCTGATTTACTGACTTTTTAGCTGCAAAGGTTCTATGTAGTTTGGCTTTCATTTTCTTTCATATATAATGTATATATGCACATACATATGTGGGCATATATGTGTGTAAATAAGACAGACTGAATAATATACACAATACATATATGCTTTCATATATACATATGTGTATATATATATATATATATGAAAATAACAGCCAAGTTACATGGAACTTTTGCAGCTAAATTCAGTCATTCAGCTTCTACCATCTTACCTCCCCAATATTCCACAGCATGATAACATCTTTTGACAGTATATAGGATAATGTATATACATCTTTACCTTGTTGCACCAAACATAAACACAACCTTGAAAAATATCAATTCAAAATTTATCAATTGTTTTGGCTACTAATTGTTATTTACCAAAAGATTATCATTTTCTTTAAATATATTATTGTTCCATTTTTCTTACATGCTTAAGTATGGTTTTCTTACATTTGATTAACTTGACAGAAATCCTAATCTGGGCAGCTAATTGGTACAGTGGATAGAGCTGTGGCCTTGGAGTCAGGAGGACCTGAGTTCAAATCCAATCTCAGACACTTGACTTACTAGCTGTGTGACCCTGGGTAAGTCACTTAACCCCAATTGCCTCACCAAAAAAAAAGAAAGAAAGAAAGAAAGAAAGAAATCCCAATCCGATGCCTCAGCATGGCAAACCCTGTCTCCTGGAAGGAATTCAACAGAATGTAGATTCCAATAAGTCTTACTAAGCTGGGAATGTTTTGAGTATAATCTCAGTTAAAGCTAAGTAAAAAAAAAAATCTCAACAAAAGGTAATTACATTTTGGGGCCATTATACCACATAAAAGAAATGAAAAGACAAAGCAGCCTTTAGTCCTGTGTGGCCCCCTTCCATCTCCACAGTGTAAACTCTGGTTAGAAGGAAACATTTGTTGTGCACTTGTTAGGAGGTTGCATGCAAATCCTCATGAGAAATAAAGAATGCTGGACAATATGAGCAGAACACTGGAAGAGAGAAAAGAAAACAGGCAATGGAGACATACTGCTTTCCCATAGCTACATTAACTCCTGACACTTCTTATAGAGGTTTCTCCTCTTCCATGCTAGGAAGGACACACTTCAGATATCTTCCCAGATGCTGTTCCACACCTAATAAGCCAGAGTTGCAAGCCCTTAATAGTTTGTAGATATAACACTGAGATGCAATGCCTTTTGGATCATGAGGTGTCAGTTTGCTTGCTGGGTTGTTTTCCCTTCCTCTAGGTTGCTGCTACATGTTGAGGTCTCCACACAGACAGTATAAAATAGTGGACTCACAGATCTCTTGGCTACAGTATGAGAAATAGGTGGTCATGGTGTTCCTTGCAAGATGTTTACCTCTATATAAATCTTGGATTCTACTTTAAGCAAATGCACTTATTTTGCATTACTGTGGTGTCAGGTGGTAGAGTGGTTAAAGTGCCAGGCCTAGAGTCAGAAAGACTCATCTTCTTAAATTCAAATCTGGCCCCAGACACTTATTAACTTTGTGACCCAGGCAAGTCACTGAACCCTGATTGTCTCTGTTTCCTCAACTATAAGACGAGCTAGAAAAGGAAATGGCAAACCACTCCAGTATCTTTGCAAGAAAAGCTCAAAAGTGCATGTCAAAGAGTCAGATACGACTTAAAAAGACTGAACAACAGCAAACAAAACAGTGTCTTGCGATGAATTCTACCTCACTGGGGAACTTTGAAGAAAAAACATAGAGGTTAGTGAGCAGTGGTTCAATCAAAAATGAATTTAGAATTCAGGAATCTAAACGAGGCAATGAGTTGCTACATATAATTAAGAGCTTTTCCCTTTAATACATAGATAATTGCCTCATATTTTAAGTTTGCTTTCTATACACAGACATAGACATTCAAAGCCTACTCTCTGCAAGGCTGATACAAAGTGGGAAAACAGCATGACTTCTGTTGTCAAGGAGTTCACAATCTGATAGAAAAAAATGGAACAAATAATCTTCGTACAAGTTAGAATGAGTAAGTGTCTAACATGGGTCTAAGATAGAGGGATGAGGCAATCAGAGAAAGAGAGATCAGCTCCTGGTTTCAGTATTAATACCCTACATGCTTTTCCAAGTCTTCCAACTTTATCTGCAAAATGAAGGTAGTAATAACACCCACCACCTAACTACATTTCAAAAATGAATGGGACACTAGCAACGAAAGCTCCTCTGAAATTGGTGCTGTTGACACTTGAAGGATTATTAAATTCTCATCAGACTTGTCTTTGCACGAAATATTTGGCACTTTAAGTTTTATGTTGTTTGAGAGGATGACAGCATTAATCCATTCTTGAACTAAATTATTTCTGACTTGTTATACATGGATGTCAGAAGGTATGGCAGTCCAGCTTGAGTCAATGATAAACAGGAGCTCCATGCTGACATTCCAAAGGTGGTTTCTATATTAAGTTAGCTCTGTTGTGATATCACTGAACAAAGAGGACAATTTAGCACTATAAGAGTAAAGGAAAGCTGATCCACTAGAATTAAACATTTGGGACTATCACATGAGAGCCAATGTTGGCAAACGAGTTGAAAGCTAGGCCTTGAGCCAGCAATGGAAAGGTTGTGTGTCAGATGGGGAGGTGATTTGTTCAGTTACTATATGTGAGGGCAGACAGATGGTTATCAAACCAGCAAGAATGGAGGTGATGACATACCACATGTCTCTAAATCCTCTAACATGCTTAACTTTAAAAGAAGGATTGGTATGAGCATGGATAAGGGCATGCTCTAAAAGAGAGAGAGAAGAAATTAGAACTTGTTAAAGCTGGAAGGTATCTGTGAGGTTACCTAGACTAACAGCATCAATTTTTACAGTTTAAGAACCAAGGGGCAGAGAGGTGATATGAGTTTCTTAGGGAGAAACAGATAGTTATTGTCAGATTGTTTCACTTTTGTCTCTGTATTCCTGGAACCTAGCATAGGATCTGGCTCTAAATAGTGAATAATAAATGTTTATTGAACTGTTGAATTACTGAGAGAGACTGGATTAGAACCCACTTCTTCTACCTCACTGTCTGATTGTCTTTTCACTACACCTAACAGTCAATGTAAAAAATAAATGAATGAATAAATAAATAAAAATAAAAATGCAAGTTTGCCTATACATAATAGCTACTTGATAAATTCTCTGTTTTTATTCATTTGTTCATTAATTTATTAATTCATTCAGCTCAAAATACATTAAATTGACAGTGTTTGGAAACATTAGGACCACGTTTTTAGTTGAACTGAAAATATTAAGAAAGGCACATTTCTCCAGTCTAAAGTCCTTTAGTGACTTACTTGAATGAGGAAAACATTATTAGTATTTAAGCTTCTTAGGAAACAAAGACCTCAACTAATATCCTCCCACCCCTCCCCCAATTTCTATTAGGTCTGTTAGGTATCTTTCTTTTATGAAAATGTGTAAAAGTCAAGAATGAAAGTTAATACTCAGAAAAATGGAGTAAGGATGGCAACAAAAGTTAGAATGAAAAATGCCACCCCTCTAGTTAAGATCCTTGGCTTCTCCCATCCCCAAAAGTTATTAGAGTAATAACTCATCTAAGGTCAGCCTTGCCACCCTTCTCTACATCCTAAAAGGATTATGATATTGACCAGAGGGAGGAGGCTGTATGTTACTTCAATTACCAGTTGAGGATGGAGAACCCTTAAGGCGAGTGGTTTTAGGAACTTACCTAGAGAAGTAATTATTCTTCTGGATTAATAAAGCAAAATACTAATTTTTACCTCATCCTGAGTTGTGTAATTGCTTTTTATCCTAGTGAAAATTTCCTCCTTCAAGATTCCTATAAATGGTACTTCAAAATGTTTTATGTTATAAAGAGACTTCCAGTGGGATGAGTGGACTGTCAGTTTGGACATTTCTCTCAAGCAGATCAAGACTTGAATTTAGAATAATGAGAAATTAATAAAAACTTGTTTCTGACAGAATTGTGCCTATAAGGCAGAATACAGTATCAATATTGTTTTATTTTCTCCTTGGACAAGTGCTTTATGAATTACAAAGCAATTTCCTCACAACATCCCATGAGGTCATGAGAACAAAAATAATAATAGCTAGAGTAGGGGAATTCTCTCACTCCCTTGGTAAAGACATATACATGGTAGGGGAGAAATGGGATCTGATGACTGTGGGTCAAAGATATGAGTCAAAACTGAAAGGAAAGATATTTATTAACATGCTAAAGAATCTAATTTCATTGATGACAAATTCAGATTTGGTTTTTATGACCTTTCAGGTCCTTTTAGAGAACACAGTCAATGAGCAGTATTTTATGGCATCTTAGGATAGAAGAGTAAAGCATTTAACAGGAGAGAGGTGCAGAGAAAAAGGAGGACCAGTGAAGGGAGGAAAGGGGAGTATTTGGAAAACAATGGCAGGACTTAGCAACAGAATAAGAAAATATTCCTGGTTCAAAGGCAGCAGACCAGGAGAAGAGACCAAATAATTTTGTAATTGTGAATGAAATCCTTTTAAACAAAACAACAGAGTCCAGAGTAGTTGTTACAACAGTGGAGGAGACCATTTGCTTTACCATGTCCTTACACAGTGAATGGGATAATATTTTCCAATATTAGAGCATTAGGTAGTTGGGGATTTCTACATTGTTAGTCCATCAAGATGTCATGAAATGATTGTGGTTCCTATTTTGTTCCCACATTATCATTTATATAGCACTTTACTGTTTGCTTTATAGGCATTAATCCATTCTATCCTCACAACAGCCCTGTGAAGTAGATATTATTGTTAGTCTCATTTTACAAATGAAGAAATTGAGCATCAGGAAGGTTAAGTGATTTTTCCAGGTTCATACAGCTCAGGTATATAGTATGTATCTGAGGCAAGATTTGAATTCTGATCATTCTGCTTCCTAGTCCATGTTTGCTTTTCTTGATATTATTAACAAGTGTTATTATCTCATGCTTTGAATAGAGAAATAAAAATTAAATTTATCATTTTTTAAAAATTATACTTTCTTGAACAGAACCCACAAAAAGACAAAGTGAAACAAATGTCCAGCCCAAGACAACCTGGATGGTTGATCAGAAAGGTATATTGCGCCAGGCTGGGAGAGGAACGCAGTTCGATGTGGGCGCGCAGTTCCACAGAGAACCTAGAGCAGCCTTCAGAGGACTGAATCACAGGCAGCTGTAGCAGTTTCCAGAACTCTCAACCCACAAACACCAAAGACAACTTAGAAGGTCAGTGAGAAAAGTCTGTGTCTGTGGTGAGAAAGAGAAGTGTGGTGGTCTCAGCTTCAGTCCCCAAGCTCAGCCCCATGAAAGTGGCTGCCTCCTGAGCTTCTGGCCCATAGACAGAGGGGGAATCGAGTGGCTGATCAGAGGGGGATTGCAGGAATCTCTCTGCTGGTGCAGGATTCCCTTCCTTTGCCTGTACTTGGATCTGGGTCACAGTTCTGGGTGGCGGTCCTGGGGTGAGGAGGAGCACTGGTGTGGTGGAGCTTGTAGTGGTGGTGGAGAGGAAATCCTCCTCACAGCTCTAAGACAGAAAAGATTGTGGTCACTCATAGACCAAGGCACAGGCCAGGACAGGAGTAAACACCTCGCCCTTGATCATAGCACCTTGGAAGAACTGAAAATTTACAGGTCCCTAGAAGTATCTCTGAAAACAGCTGCACAAAACCCCCCGAAGTTTGGGACAGTACATTCTTCACACTGGAAACAGACCCCTGCCTTAACAAAAAGTTTATAACTCAAGCAATTATCTGGGATCATGAGCAAGCAGCGCAAAAAGAGTCAGACTATAGAATCTTACTTTGGTGACAAAGGAGATCAAAACATACAACCAGAAGAAGACAACAAAGACAAAGCTCCTACAACCAAAGCCTCGAAGAAAAATATGAATTGGTCCCAGGTCATGGAAGAGCTCAAAAAGAATTTTGAGAAGCAAGTAAGAGAAGTAGAGGGAAAACTGAGATCCAAAAAAATACTAAAGGAAATAACACCTTAAAAAATAGCCTAACCCAAATAGCAAAAGAGGTCCAAAAAGCCAATGAGAAGAACAATGCCCTAAAAAGCAAAATTGGCCAAATGGAAGAGGAAGTCCAAAAGCTTACTGAAGAAAATACTTCCTTAAAAATTAGAATAGAGCAATTGGAAGCTAGTGACTTTATGAGAAATCAAGACATTGTAAAACAAAACCAAAAGAATGAAAAAGTAGAAGACAATGTGAAATATCTCACTGGAAAAACAACTGACTTGGAAAATAGATCCAGGAGAGAGAATTTAAAAATTACTGGACTATCTGAAAGCCATGATCAAAAAAGAGCCTAGACATCATCTTTCAAGAAATTATCAAGGAAAACTGCCCTGATATTTTAGAACCAGGGGGCAAAATAGAAATTGAAAGAATCTACCAATCACCTCCTGAAAGAGATCTCCAAAGGAAAATTCCTAGGAATATTGTAGCCAAAATCCAGTATTCCCAGGTCAAGGAGAAAATATTGCAAGCAGCCAGAAAGAAACAATTCAAGTATTGTGGAAACACAATTAGGATAACACAAGATTTAGCAACTTCTACATTAAGGGACTGGAGGGCTTAGAATGTAATATTCCAGAGTTCAAAGGAGATAGGATTACAATGAAGAATCACCTACCCAGCAAAACTGAATATAATCCTTCAGGGGAAAAAATGGTCAGTCAGTGAAATAGGGGACTTTCAAGCATTCTTGATGAAAACATCAGAGCTGAATAGAAAATTTGACTTTCAAATACAAGACTCAAGTGAAACATGGAAGAGGTAAACAAGAAAGAGAAATCATAAGAGACTTATTAAGGTTGAACTGTTTACATGCTTACATGGAAAGATGATATTTGTAACTCATGAGTCCTTTGTCAGTATTAAGGTAGTGGGAGGGAAAAATTATATATATGCATAGATAGATAGATAGATAGATAGATAGATAGATAGATAGATAGATAGATAGATAGATAGATAGAT